>NW_013665697.1:1224842-1238885 GCF_000517525.1 Limulus polyphemus | reverse complement strand
AAAACAAGAAGCAAACAAGTAAAGAAAAAAAAACGTTTTTGAAGTATTGATATTAGCCATCCCTACATTTACTTCCTTTTGAATTTTTGTTTCTTGTATAAATAGAATCGAATATCTAGAACTAAAGTCATTCTAACTTGAGTTCAAAGTAAAAATGACTTGAACATTTTCACTCAGATTCAATCATTTGATTATTGTTCATGAAAAAATATAATAAATTAATATTATCTGCGTATATTTATAAAGAGCCTAAAACTTGCATTACATAATTTTTTAAGGATTCTGGTAACAGAAAGGATAATCAATATGAGAGTTAGTTTTGTAGCATTCAACAGTGGAATTTTACATGGGTTATATATTTGTGTGTTTGTTATTAAGCTCAAAGCTGCTATATGTGTTGTACCTACAGAAGGGATCGAGCCCCCATTTTGAGCGTCACCTCTGAGCCAACGAGAGACACACGGGATAAAAACAATTCTTTTTAAACAACCATAAAGTTAAACGTTTTTGTTTTTCCAAAAGATGCTAGTAATCAAATTTATGATTGGCTTCTACACCTTTAAATCTTTGAAATATTACATCGATTAACTAGACTCAAACTGTTAACATCAAAACATGGATTGATGTTCTAAATACGATAACGTACTGTTAATTCTGTTTCGCGGTCAGTTATTTTACAGGTCTGTCCTTTACTTTCATAGCTAACTGGTAATAAACATTTACATTCGAGCTTACGTTACAGCAAAAAAAAAAAAAAACTCTGTTCTTCTTTTAGAAAAAGAAAAGAGAGATATTACAATTACTTTAGTCTGCTATGCTCTACAATATATAAACATTCTGGTGGAATAATTTCGTCACTGTTTTGTGAAGAATAAATTTTCATAATCATCATAAACATTACAAAATATTTCATCCTGTCTTACGTTCTTCGATTTTATTTTATTCAGCTGTCAGTCTTCATCTTCAGGCGGTACTTTAGAATTGGCAATATTATTTAATTTTCTTGCCTAAATATTCTCAAAGGTATATTTCATCAAATGATATTAAAGGATCATAATATCAAGTTCTTCTAAAGAACCATCGAATACTTCGTTTGAAAATTATATATTCATCTGAAATGACAAAAAAAAGTTATGTATTTTAAGCGTAGTTAACAAAACCATTTTCGAATAAATCTATATAGATATATAGTAGTATTGTCTGTTGTATGTCCATGTAATTACTTCCCAGGGTGTGAATGGATCTTCACCAAAATTGGTATGAGGCTCATTAGATCTATGGGGCGATACATACAAATTTTCAGTTTTGAATTTTGCGTTTTTTACCACTATTTTTGCCCCCGTTGATGGATCTTCAGCAAATTTGGCATGAAGGTTTGTTGGGTCCAAATTTGCGATTTCACATTTTGTGTTTTGCAGATTTTACGGGCGTCTTTGTGTCTTTTTACAATTACATATAAGGGAAGTCTTTAGATAACCTTTAATTAATTAATCATGAATTTACATAACTTCATTCCAGGGGGTGGGTACTCCAGCTAGTATGTTCAATAAACCGAATGTTATTTTCATATTGTTACTTACTTTAAATATGAACATTCATTTCTTATACTTAGTAGGATTCCTATAATTCTTTACGTAGGAGGACATTGGCAGAGTCCACCTGCACCAATCGGTTTGAAAGAGGACTGTATCACTTGTACTTAGACTTTCGACAGCGGTCTGTTAAGCCATAATTTATCAGATCAGTTTTCGAACGGGATAATACATATCAGGCTACTAAATTACAAACTATAAGATTGACCTAAATGAGAGAATACTTTTTGGCTCATCAAAGTCATGGCTCCAACTACCAAAACAGCCATCAATCTAAACTAAATATAGTCCTTCGCATGCATATAGTTACCAAATAAAAACACACTCCCAGCATTAGGCATCAGGGAAAATTCCAAAACATTTTCTGTGGAGTATACTTTTGCTAGTTTCTAAACTTTAAAACACTGAAGCAGATCTAGTCCTATCATCACAGTAATAATAGACTGGTTTATCTCTAATCCATTATAACCTATATATTTTGTTCCCTAGTTTAGATTCTAGCACAAAATTGTTCAGGAACTACATGCCAAGTCAATTAATATCTAAAATTTCACTGCTTATCAAGTAATCACTGAATTGTTTCTTCACAGACATAGATGGTTACAGATTTTTTAACAATTCATTTCCAGATATTTTCTAACATCACACTAAATTACACATTTATTTGCTATCACTTTTCCCTGTACACATATTCTGCTCATGGTATATGTTGTACATTTACAAATAAAATTAGCTAACGTCACCAAAGTAAATCAATATCAAACTGACATCTTATGAAATGTTCAAAGGATGTAAGGGAAGAGTGTTAAGTTTAATTGCAATTGTTAAGCTTGTTCTAAGATATTAGTTATTAATTATAAACAATGACACTGGGCATACGGTTTGTAAACTTTATAGACTATGAAAATATTATTTATATTAGAACTTTTTTATTAGAATTGATCTACTGATCCTTCAAATTTCGAAATAAATGAATATAAGTGCTGTCATTTTGTTAAGTTCTGAATGTCAATCTTTATTAAGTTTGTTTTGTATAAAATAATATTTAGTTGGAAAGTAGGTCAACATGGAAAATTTACATGGGAAAGATTATATCTGAACAATGCTTCTCAGCTCATCTACTTTACTTTCACTAGGAGAGAATGTGGAAATTGCTGTTTACAACTAATCTCATCCAGGCAAACTGTTCATTCATCATTAGGCTTCATATGTAACTTTATCCAGGCTAACTGTCAATTCAGCATTACACTTCCTGGATCAATATAGAAAAGAGTATCGAAACCGTTGTCCACATCTAAACTCATCCAGACTAACTGTCCATTCAAGATTATGCTCTGTGGATCAACATAAGAAAGAATCTTAAAACCATTGTGCACATCTAATCTCGTCCAAGCTAACTGTCCATGGATCAATACCTACAATGGTAATTTTAGATATGAACGTTATAGGATTGAGAATTCTTATCTGCTCGTAGTATTTTTTGTCTACAATTCTGATAGACAGTGTATCCCCATTGCTGTGTTGGTACTGCTTTATACATCTTATCTTTCCGGTTTTATAGTTTGTATTCTAATTTTATGATTCTGCATTTAATGTGAGGCTCAGCTGTGTTTACGCTCTCCCGTGTAAGGAGTTAATTTTATCACAACTGTTATACTCTTTCTTTGAAATGTTTCCATATATAATTACAGAAACACGAGGACAGATAAATAAGATACGGCACCAATTAAAGTGTGAAAAAACAAATAGTACTCTTGTATATAATAAAGGCATCTGCAAAGTAATATATATATATATATATATTGTTACGTATTAGAATTTCAAATGGTCTGAAATTGAGTTAACTGATAATTTAAATTTAGTATTTAAATATATGCTGATATAGTCAGTTTATGATATTTGGCCACAAGATTGATACACACAGTTTTCTTTTATATAAATACGTTTTAATATACACACAACAATACAATTTACAATAACAATTATTACAAATAGTTATTACAAAAAATTATTTATAAACAAAAGTTTCCCAAAGTTACAAGCAATATAAAGTCTTCTTTCTAGTCTGGAACTTCCTTGACGATGAGCGAGTTAACTTCGAGTTGACGTAGGTATAAGTCACTTAACAGGGAGCTAGTTAGTCCTGTAGTCTTCACTGTTCGTGCGCCTATTAGAGATTGAGTTTCCATCGATGACGTTAGGTAATGTTTTCGTAAAAGTACTAATGTCCAATGGGAATCCACTGAAGTTAAATGGTTTGTAATGTTCGAAATTTATAAATATTCCTGGTGAAATATCTAAAGTTTTTCCGATTGATGAGCATTATAACAATCACAGTTATAGCTTCCGAAGTTTATAGCACATTGACAAAAGCAAACTAATAATAGATACTACATTTTTGGCGCATCGCGTTGGTTATATTTAGAGGCGTGTGGAGGCTTTCTCGAAATTTCAGTTTTACGTAACAATACTGAGCTATATTTAAAGTACATACATACACATATTGTTGATTCTTACTCTCGAGAATCTTCTACAACTTTAGAGAATAGGCGGGAGTTTCGCAATCCATATTTAACAGTACAAGCTATGAATGTTTCTGAATATAAACTTAATCTAAACAAACTTTGATATTAAAATAAATATATAATAATAAATTCGTTACAATATATTTGTTGTCCTCTTATCTATCCGTGCAATGCTTTTTTGTATTTTGTGTGGTTGTTGGAATTGTACATATATATATATATATATATATATATATACATACAAATACAAAACAACTAGATAAGGAGATCATCATTAATTACTTACTAATGGGCAAGAAAATGAGTCCAATAAACCAGAAGCGAACAACAAAATTAAATTTGGCCAGTATACTACAAACTGTATATTTTCGGATATTTGCGCAAAGATACTCATTTAAATAGTTTCACTATCCTACAAACAAAATACATTGCAAATGCTTTTAATAACTTGTAATTTGTATTCATTGTGTAGTACGTATTTTTTCATGTAATTGTTCACAAACGAAATATCCATTAAGAATATTGTTACTGTAAGAAACATCAGTTTCTAACCTTAACCTTAAAAAAGTTTTGAATGAAATGTTTTCTTCTTCTGACTTCTGTTGTCTATTGTGTCCTTGGAACTTTTAAATGGCTTTTGTCCTTTCTACCATTTGTTTATTGACACTTCCATTAATCTACATGTTGTTTCGAACGTATTGGATGATGGTCATTTATGTTACTGTTGACGAGTAGCGCTGTAATACACACGCACGGGAGAAACAGTAAAGTGTTTTTGTGGGACAGGTTATACAGAAGATGTTGGCCAAAAATTATCCTCAAATATAAGGTGCTATATATTTTGTTTTAACAAATTGAATATGATTTTTTTTTTTTAGAAAATTAACCTGAATAAACTGATTTTTCAAACACCTAACCATTGTAGCATTTAAGGTTAGGCATATACATAGAAAATAGGGGGTCAAACAGATCTGTTATTAATCTATTTTTATATAATGAAAAAAATAATATCTAGGATTTGAATGTAAAATCTCGCACTTCTGTATAAAACCCGTAAGGCTGATAAACTAGGAATTTTTTTTGTTATTTTACTTCTTAAGTAAAGTAGACCAACAACAGATTCTGCTTATAAGGAGGATCATGTGCGAAGATTCAACTATATGAATGTGTAAGTGAGTGCTGTATTTTATTCGACAAGTGTTCTACGCACATTCAATCTAGTTCTATGACATGTGGATGTACGACGAAGACCTTCATCAAAAATCACGTTATGCACTTTATATGGTTTCTAGACAATACTGTTTGCAAGTTTTGGGAACTCGTGTTCTAGTAAACTTATAAATTTTTTGGAGATAGATGTGTGTTTAATTGGAGTATTTTATAAAGAATAAAACATACAATTTTGAGTTAAATTAATAGGAATCTGATACTTAGTTTACAACAAAGGCACGAGATGGCAGCATAAACGTTCCATAAGCGTTTCTTATGTAACGAATGATTGTTTTCAATTTTTAAATTAATTTCTAACCATAATCCAGTAACTCATTTCTGAGAATTACCATGTAAATTTATTGTAATAAATATTCCATATATTTATAAAGGTAGTCAACAATAGCAATGACAGTGAACGATATACCCAAAAACATATAATGGGTATTCCAATATAACATTATGTAATAAGTACGAGAGATATTTATGATTAAATAAACAAATGTTTTATTTCTGTAAAAAAGTTTGGAGAAACCTTATCAAACTGCCAAGATTGATAAGCAAACATGTCTATATTCTTTATTAACTTCGAATAAGCTTTTTCTGGAAAAATATCTTCTGTCCATTTCCATTTTTGTTAAAAGTACATGACATGAAAAGTAAAAATAAAAATGCAGGATAAAAATAACACGGAGAAGAAATATGTGATAATATTTCATTTCTCCGTGCATACGTATTCCTCATCGTATTAAGCCCACATGAGATCGTATAGTTATAAAGATTTATTTTCTTAAGCTAACTTTTATAAAGTTCAACTATTACTAAAAGAAACATTGAAAACTTACGATAAACCGACTATTCCTTGCTAATGGAAGTTTATAAGCTTGTCTAGTAACATGTTTTCAAATATTTCTTACACAGTCGAGCTGAATACCAAAACAGTAGTCTTAACGAATTTGCAGTTACATCACTAGGTTTTGAAAAGTGTATAAAAGTGCAGAAAATTTGTTTATTGTTTGAAATAAAGTTAGGGTTAGAAAAAGTTGCATTTTCAAGTTAATATTTTATTATAATATTAATTTATTATAATTATGAAAAGTAGATTAGTTTATCTATGTAGCAAAATTGCTGGAAAGAATTATGTAATTATGTAATTCACCTTTGTGTAAATCTTACCATATAAACATTTCTTATTTATGGATAAAAATATTTGAAAACCTCTTAATACGAAAAATCGAATTTATAAGCAAAGTTCCATAATAATTTAAATGAATTTTTAAAAAGACGAGATGTTAGGACTGTTAACATTTATGTTTCTGAAAACTGGCGCTTGTAGGTTTTTGGATGGTGAAATGCTGTGGCTAATTGTCCATAATTAAATAGCATTCTACACATTTATTATTATTTGTATTTTAAGAGTATTAAAATATTTCTCTTTGATCGTCTGAGTTATTTCCTTCTCTTGTAAGAAACAGATAAATTTTCTTTAATCTGTAACTGTAACGTGACTGTTTTGCGAAATATGTCTCCAAGGCTCACAGTTATAGATATAGAATAATTGCTTCATATAAACCAGGCTCCAGGCAACGGAAATTTCTTCAAAATCAAAAGTATCAAAGAACGGAGTTCACAAAATAATCAAAATGTACGATGGAACTGGTACCACTGATGACAAGAACAGGATCGGAAGACTACATACACATTAGAGATTAGACGTTAAGTACCTTAGGCTTACTTCTCAAAGACAGAAGAAGTAAATCTAAAGATGACTTATTGTAGAACTTCAAGACACTACTAGTTAACGCAAATCGCGTCAGGAAGAGCTAACAGGATGAACTTCACATAAAAGGGACTTAAATTTGGAAACCCCAGAAAAGTTAGACAACCTATATTTAGAAAAAAAAGTACTTTGACTAATGAATCAAAGCCTGATATTTCAGGAACCAGTTGATGGGATTATAGGGAAAATGTCCAAAGTTTTCAGTTAAGTATGTTAGATGTAGCACAACTGGAGCTGGCGATCTCTACCGTATTGATGGAGTTTTGGATCCTGAACGATATAAGCAAATACTCGTCCACCATGCTATTCTTTTTGGATGTCATTTAGCTGGAGAAATTTGAGTTTTCAGTATTTTAACGAATCCAAACCTTGAGCATCCACAGAGCCCATGTTGATAGAGACAAACAGTAAAGACATTCAAAACCAAAGGAAGAACTCTTACCAGTACTTCAAAACACCCGGAATTGAATTCCCACGGAGTATCTCCAGAACCTTGAAGAAACCATTTCTAATCGGCTTCAGGCAATGATTTCAGCTATGGGTAGTCATACAGAATGTTAAAGAAATAAACTTTAAATTTGTTTTATATGCGTTTTGTTTGTTTTCAGACACTATGTATTAAAAGGTACTCATTTAAAATACATGCTGATGATTTATGCCCAGTACTATATATATATATGTGGTAGTAAATTGGAAGGTAACTACTGTTATGTATTGTTCTTCATTGTTGTTTAGATATTTCGATGACGAGGAACCCACTTTGAGACTAATAATGGCTGGTGACGGCTTCAATGGGTAATGAAGAAAAACTTTACAAATGTACAACGTTTCGACAAGGTTTTGTCAGCATCAGGTACAAGTAATTTACACTTACAATATTACAATATGTCAACGGGCTATCTGTGCTCTGACAACTGCTGGTATCCAAACTCATTTTTTAAATATATAAGGCCTCAAACTTACAACTGGACCATCGTAGAGCCTATCACAAAGGAAATGAAATTTAGATCTGATTTTAATATATAAATATTGAATATTTAAATGTAAGCCTTCGTTTATTTCTAAAAATGTAAATTATGTTAGTAATTCAAAACATATAACGAAAGTCTGTGGATTTAGGTTAATAAAAAAGGTGGTCAGTAAAAATTTATAATAAATTTTATTTTATGCGACTTCAGAACAGTAGTACATCTGGCAAGTTATATCTATTGCTAATCTTAAAAGTTATCTTTGAACAAAAACAACCAGAATAACACGATTCATTTTCACGTATGTTGGTCATTAATTATGTTTTCAATTTTATCACTTATTATCACATCGATACAAGTTGAGGCCTGGCATAGCCTGGTGGTTAGGATGCTTCACTTGTACTTTACGGGTCGAAGGTTTGAATCCCGTACTCGCTCTTTCAGCCATGATAGCATTATTATGTGACGGTCAATTCCACTGTTCGTTGATAAAAGAGTAGAAACAAAAGTTGGTGGTGGGTGGTATTAACTAGCTGCCTTCCCTCTAGTCTATCAGTGATAAATTAGGGACTGGTAGCGTAGAAACTCAAACCGAAATAATTGATAGAAGTTCAAGACAAGTTGTAAGTTTATGAATTTGTCTGCGATCTTCTCCCACAGCTATAGGATGTCCTTATAAATATTGCCCTGCTTCCATACCAAGAGTGACTAAAATACACCTGATAAGTCCCCTAGGCATGATAAGATTTAGGAGTAGCTTTCAGAGTCACTGAACCTGAATATGGCTTCGAGTTTGCGTTCCTGCTCCCCCCTCAGGGTCTCGGTGTGTCCTTTTTGAAATTTATAAGCTAGCGAGAACACACCTGACACTCGTACTCACGTACAATGGGCGGGTGTCCTAACTGGGTTTGTTTTCAGATACTTATCTCTGTGTGGTATCTATTTAGTGATGAATATTAACTTATGTTAATTCACGAAGTAGAGTTATCCATATGTATAGTTTTTTTCTTATTAATATGCGTCTCATTGGCGTTTTCAGTTCCATTTGACAGTCACTGGTATAGTATACCTACAGTGCCATTTGACAGTCACTGGTATAGTATACCTACAGTTCCATTTGACAGTCACTGGTATAGTGCACCTACAGTTCCAAAGTTCGGAGCGAGTTTCTTTGATAAGAGCCGCGAACCACTAATCCTCGGGCTCACAGACTAAACAGGCTAACCGCATAACCCGCATAATTTTAAAGCGTAGTAAGTAATTTTACAATAACATTGTCAGAACAAAGTATTGGAGATATTGTAATGCTCAATATTATATGACACTTATTTAATGATATAAAACTACTAGTAACTCGTAAAAGTACGATTGTCTACACCTGTAATTTATACCTTCTAGCTTTTCTGTGGCTATACTAGAAACCGGGTTTCGATACCCGTGGTGGGCAGAGCACATTGTGTAGCTTTGTGCTTAACTACAAAGAAAGAAACAAACAAACAAATTTCTGTTACTACAAAAGGACTGTGCTATTTTAATGTTTTAACTATGTTTCAACCAGAAATAATTACAAAATAATCATTTTTATTTCATATTTTAAATACAACAAGCTGTGGTAGATGGCACAAATTAAATTGTAATATTTCTTGATTCATGACAGGATTCTTCTCTATCTACCACTCGGTATTATTCTCATTCACCTCAGGTTTGTTCTCAATATTTTCTAATTCCTCTCATCTTTTTCCTGTGAATGTGAAAGTCTCATCAGTAGACTAATACTCTTCGTGAGACTCAGATTCACTTTGAAATTGACCAGTGAAGATGGAACATGTCTATTCATACGCTTATTCTCTAGTCTGCATACCTCTGGGCAAACTCCTTACCATGTGTATTATATAGGACATTTGACAGTCACTGGTATAGTCTACCTACAGTTCCATTTGATAGTCACTGGGTAGATAGGTGGGTAGACAGTCTCTTGGACTTTTCACTTTCTAAACATTTCTTTATAAATTGTTTAGACCAAGACTTTCTTTGCTTACGTATTGAATTAAAGCAGGAAACATTCGTTTCTCGTCTACACCATACGTAAGTGTGCGACCTTATATAAGTGGAATGCTTCATAGAATTATTTAACGAAGAGATGAGCTAGAGTTTTTATTACCAAGATAATTGGGTGAAGTGTAAATGTAGTTTCTTGAGGACGTCAACAATTTTTTTTACCTTCAGGGTTGGTGATAACTTACCTGCTAAGTGATTTTCAAGGTCGTTGGAAGCATGCCTTATATTATATTAGCAACGTTAAGTACTGAGTTAATTTTTAATTATGATCAATATGGATAAGATTGCTTTAATCAAGAACTAATGATAATCATGCGGTTATGTGACATGACGTTGGAATGTAATAAGTAACTCAGATATTTATGGTTAAACAAGCAAACGGCAGGTGAATACAAAATATAATAGTGGCTAAACTATTCATATATAATTGTTCACAGTAGATTTATTGTGATTCTCATGTCTTTTTTGAATCACTTATATTTCATCATCCATTTTCAGAGATGAATTGAAATCTAAAAGTCTACATTTTGATTTAAAGCAGTATTAGTTCCTGAAATGAAGTATGACGTGATGAAATAAATCTTAAGAACTTGGAAAATTGGAATAAAAACACCAGATGATATGCTAATTATGTATTTTCATTAGCTACTTTATGAAACGAAATAGGGTGATATTATACTATTCTTTCATACACACGACAAAAAAATCAGACATTCAGACAATCAAGAATGACAATGTGTCAATTTGGCTCATAGCGATAATGATAACTACGCATTAATCACGCTTCACAAGGACAACGTGTCATTTGACTCATGGCAATAATGATAACCACACTCATGAGGATAAGCAATAGTGATGCTAGAGAAATTCAGAGAAAACGTGAATATAAACGTGACTCTATTGTCCTGGACGAATACGTAAAGTGCAATAAAGATAATCACACTTCACGAGGATAAGCAATAGTGATGCTAGACAAATTCAAAGAATAACGTGATCCTTTTGCCCTTGACGAATACGTAAGGCGCAATTACTGTACACTGTTTTATTTCTGAGAGAGCTCTCTACTTCTATATTTTCAAGCTATCTCTGACACTATACGTTGAAGATAGATAGGTCAGTTAAATATTTAAGTTTAGTCTCATGGGGTAAATAAACTGTTTGGATTATAATTTGTGAAAAAGAAGAAGAAAATATATTTGACATAGGTCTTAACCAAGTGAAAGTAAGGTTGGAATAAGCTAATATTGTTGTAATTCTGAAGCTGCTTATAAGCATCTATAAATCAAATTTCATAATTGGATAGCTTAAATATATGTAATAATGAGATAATGCAAGATTCAACATCAATAATATGGCACTTATATATGTGTACAACATATGTATAAAAGTGCTTTAAGTGGTTATGAGATTGTTTTAACATTTTAATGTTTCACCCATCCATGCTTATTAGCACTTGTAATTTAGCAAGAAACTAAATAATTCATTAAATATAACGAGAAATAAACTTGAATACTTTTGTTTTTGAAAGCTAAACTTCAGTAAAAAACCCACTGAGAACTTTCGAAGGAGTTCTTGATAATGGAAGCAGAACCAGCTCTTGGGAACAACTCTGCTTTTTATAAAACCTTTTGAAGTGTCTATGAATAATTCTAGTTTACTATATTGAGCGTTCAGACTTAGAATTTCTCCCCGGAGAAAAAAAATGGATTGAAAAAGTAGAAGAGTTGTCAGAATAAGTTTTGAATGTTACAGAATTACAATGATGCATTCCCTTAGTTCTCCATTTTACTACGTCCAACAGGTAACTGAAATACAAATGTATTGGACTTTTATAACATTTTCTGCTCAATAACTTACATTAAAGCTTTTTTTTTCTGATATTAGAATGCCCACAGCGGAGAATCGTCAATTTGAGTAAGGGCATTTTATCGAGGTCTTATGGAAAGCTGAAAATAAAAGAATTGAAACATACATGAAAGAAACGCTAGCTTTTCAAGAATGACGCTTCAAGGAATTTCAGAGTTGTGTGACAACTTGTGAATATAATCAAAGAGGCGAAAGATGCAGAAATTAAACTGGATACTAGTACATTAAATTACTTTATTAAACTGATATGATCTGATGGGTTATTGTTCGGTTACGTGTATATTTGTTTGGTTATTTAACAGTTTACTACATTGAACCGTCATGTATATATATACACTCACAAGCCGTATTGCTTTACAGTCACACATTACTAGTTTCCAATTTAAATACATATATATAAATATCTATAGACTAATGGCAAACATCCACATTTGTCCAAGTATTTCCTTAATACAACTTAAGCATACAACCATTGAACATATATATTACTACAAGCAGGAAACTGTATGACTATAATATCTATAGACTAATGGCAAACATCCACATTTGTCCAAGTATTTCCTTAATATAACTTAAGCATACAACCATTGAACATATATATTACTACAAGCAGGAAACTGTATAACTATAATATCTATAAACTAATGGCAAACATCCACATTTGTCCAAGTATTTCCTTAATATAACTTAAGCATACAACCATTGACCATATATATTACTACAAGCAGGAAACTGTATGACTATAATATCTATAAATCGTTTAATTTTATTTGGAAGAACTTAGAGAATACTGTAATAATGTAATTAAAGTAATTTTGACTTAGTGCGTTCAGTTCTTAACCTTAAAAGTGACTTTGGACACTTGATATAATATTTCATTAGGCTGAAGTCTTAGTTGATTTCAGTTAATATTATGTATGTTTCTTGAAGTTCATTACAAATATATATATATAACCCTTATTGTGAAATCTAACGTATCTAGATGGCACAGATTTTAGTTACAATAAACTATGTTTATAACATTTAGTTTGTTTGTTTTATAGCAATCTGCTGTGTCCGCCCCGCTGGAATCGAATCCCGGATTTTAGCGTTCTAAGTCCGTAGACTTGCCACTGACCTATCGGGGAACAGCATTTAGTTAGAAGCGTTTTAATTCCATACCGTCTTTAAATCCTTCTCAATGATTATTGGATTGTTTTTAATTGTTTTTGCCCCACCTAGTGGCTCAGTGGTAAGTCTGAAGGCTTATAACGTTAAAATTCGGGTTTTGATAATCGTAGTGGGTACAGCACAGATAGTTCATTGTGTAGCTTTGCGCTTAACAATAAACATTTTTCCATATTCTTTATTTTATTATCTTCATATGAAATGTTTAAGTATTCAATTCCCCATACATATGTTCAAAAGCCTGACAAAATTGTAAATAAATTTACTACAATTTTGTTAAACTGCTGGTTAGAATGAGCTGACTACTGAGCTCGACCTATTTATAATCATACAACAACATTTTACACTAAGTATTGGAGGGTTGTTCGCTGAAACTTATTCATCGTTATTATAACAATTTACCACTTACTATAGGTACTCTCATGTTTATGTCAGTAAATAACTTCTGACATATCCAAGTTCAGAAAGCAACCTATCTTTAAGTTGTACTATAGTATTTTAAACATAAAAGTTATATTGGCAATATAAATTAACCATGCAAAGTACGTAAAATCCGTGCACGCAAACCGCCACAAGGAACTGTATTAAAGTGAAAGTTATCGATACTAAAAGGTCGGGACCTAAAAAGACTTGTAATACAGAAAAAACCTGAAGAAGATTTCTCTTTATTTAGCAAAACGAAATAAAAATTAGTTGGAAAAATAAAATGAAAAGTCCTTTTTTTTATAAAAAGATGGTTGAAAAGTTGCTACAATCTTTATAACATGCTGGGTCAGTATTTTAACAATAGGCTAACTAGATTTTTAAATAGAAATCCAATTAAATTCGACTTATTAAAAATACGAACTGCGTAATTAATAGTCCTGTGTTTAACAGTA
>NW_013665697.1:1198043-1224280 GCF_000517525.1 Limulus polyphemus | reverse complement strand
TATATATTATACCGAACTAGATTAGTGTGTGATACAAGTGTCATATACTATACCGAGCTAGATTAGTGTGTGATAAAAGTATTATATATTATACCGAACTAGATTAGTGTGTGATACAAGTGTCATATACTATACCGAGCTAGATTAGTGTGTGATAAAAGTATTATATACTATACCGAACTAGATTAGTGTGTGATATACGTATCATATACTACACCGAGCTAGATTAGTGTGTGATATACGTATCATATACTATACCGAACTAGATTAGTGTGTGATAAAAGTATTATATACTATACCGAACTAGATTAGTGTGTGATAAAGGTATCATATACTATACCGAGCTAGATTAGTGTGTAATAAAAGTATTATATTCTATACCGAACTAGATTAGTGTGTGATATACGTATCATATACTATACCGAGCTAGATTAGTGTGTGATAAAAGTATTATATACGATACCGAACTAGATTAGTGTGTGATATACGTATCCAACTAGATTAGTGTGTGATAAAAGTATTATATACGATACCGAACTAGATTAGTGTGTGATAAAAGTATTATATACGATACCGAACTAGATTAGTGTGTGATAAAAGTATTATATACGATACCGAGCTAGATCAATGTGTGATACAAGTATCATATGTGACACCGAGCTAGATTAGTGTAAGATACAAGTATCATATGTGACACCGAGCTACATTAGTGTATGATACAAGTATCATATGTGACACCGAGCTAGATTAATGTGTGATACAAGTGTCATATACGATACTGAGCTAGATTAGTGTGTGATACAAATATCATATGTGACACCGAGCTAGATTAGTGTAAGATACAAGTATCATATGTGACACCGAGCTACATTAGTGTATGATACAAGTATCATATGTGACACCGAGCTAGATTAATGTGTGATACAAGTGTCATATACGACACCGAGGTAGATTAGTGTATGATACAAGTATCATATACGACACTGAGCTAGATTAGTGTGTGATACAAGTATCATATGTGACACCGAGCTAGATTAGTGTGTTATACAAGTATCATATGTGACACCGAGCTAGATTAGTGTGTGATACAAGTATCATATGTGACACCGAGCTACATTAGTGTGTATATACTAAGACACTTTGAGCCACCGAATTAGGACCTTTTTTTCATAGACTCTGTTTTAAGCACAACTGAGGTTAAAAGGGGATTTTCGACTTTAAAGACAAACAGTATCCATGGAATAACTAGCTAGTGGTATATGAACTAGGCTAGAGTGTGCGCACTATTTTCGGTAACATTGAGTTAGATTATATAATGTTATACTGGTATTACTTGTGACAGCGATCTGACTTATAGTGTGGGCTAGGAGTATTATATGAGCTTGGATTGTACTTGTAAAACTAATATATTTGTAACACCGAGTTACAATTAAGATATATGTCACTGCAATAGGTTAAAGTGTGTGATATTGGTATTCCTTGTAACACTGAGTCAGGTTAGACTGTATCTTACATTTAAGATATATGACACTGCAATAGGTTAAAGTGTGTGATATTGGTATTATTTATAACACTGAGTCAGGTTAGACTGTATCTTACAATTAAGATATATGTCACTGCAATAGGTTAAAGTGTGTGATATTGGTATTCTTTGTAACACTGAGTCAGGTTAGTGTGTATAAGCTACGGGTATTTTTGCGATACCAAGATAGATTAGAATGTGCAATCCTAGTAGTTTTACGACACCAATCCGCCGACGACATTTTTTAGCGTATTTTTCTATTCAAAATTTTATCACATTTTTGGTGGATTTATTATGCTTCTCGTGCAGTTGCGAAATGAAAAGTTGAAAATACCATATAAAGACTAATATCTTTACAAGGATTCAATGTCAATCAATACGTAACACTATCATTCTCTCGAATCAGGCTCAAAGAAACATAAAAGACAATACATTCTTCGTAAGCGGTTTGGACTATTGAATCATTTTTTAAACTCTTCTCCTTGTTGGAGTGTATCAGGAAGGGTTTTCTCGTTAGTTTCTGGAAGCAGCAAGCATAAAAGTCCTGCTGCGACCGAAAATCCCCCGAAAATGCCAAATGGAACACTTGGATGGCTGAATGCACCCTATCATGAAAACAGATAACGGATTTATTAAGTCCTGGAACAGTAAACCGAAATATAACAAAAATTTGTCACGGAAAAAAAAGTTTGTTATAAATTCACATCTGTCAGTATTGGTTACATGTTAGATAATAGAAATTTTGACACAAAAAATATCTGTAAATGTATAGTAGTTATTTTGAAAAATCTTTAATGAGAGTCTTTTGAAAACAAAATTATAACTGTTTTAGTCTGGATATTTATAATTATGTTACACAGGATAGAAAATTGTTGATTTTTCCGAGTTGCATTTTACCCAATTTGTATTTGTAATTAAACGATCTGGATGTTTCTTGTTACATTATATAAAGTTAACGCATGTTGTTAAAGTACTTGGGTGACTTTTAGTTTTTTATTTTTGTAAATTAATACCTGTTGTAAAATACACGTGTGTTTGTAGTTAAGTCTTGGGGTGAGAGTAAATTGTCCAAAAATGGAGATATTTCAACTGATTCATCATGTGAAAAACATAGTTTTATAATAAACGTTAAAAAGACGGTAAAACCTTCGGAATTTCTTCAAATTCCATCCTAAGCGTTAAAAACCTCAAAACAAAAAGGTTATTTCACAATATTCTAACTACAGAAACAGCATTAGCTATTGAACGACTTTATGTATCCTTTCTAAATTTCCGATTGAATACGCAAATCGCTCAATAGCTAATGGGGTTTTGTAGTTAGAATATTGGGAACTAACCTTTTTGGAGGTTTTAACGCTGACGATGGAATTTGAAGAAATTACGAAACGTCCTTAATTAAAGATTTTTTCAGAGATATTTCTAGTTTTCAGTTAGGTTTTGACGAGAAAATATATATTGGGTGAAGTTATAAATTTTAATCTTCATTGCTTATGATTTTAGAAAATGTGGCATTTCTAGTTATGATTCGAATGTTTATTATTTAAAGAAAAATAGATGCATGCTTTGAATTAAATCTTAGAGACTGGATGTTTATTGTTAAAATAGATGGATGCTTTGAGTTAAATCTTGGAGACTGGATGTTTACTGTTAAAATAGATGCATGCTTTGAATTAAATCTTAGAGACTGGATGTTTATTGTTAAAATAGATGGATGCTTTGAGTTAAATCTTGGAGACTGGATGTTTACTGTTAAATAGATGCATGCTTCAAGTTAATTCTTGAAGACTGGATGTTTATTGTTAAAATAAATGCATGCTTTGAGTTAAATCTTGTTTAACTCAAAGCATGCATCTATTCTAAAAATAAACATCCAGTTTCCAAGAATTAACTCGAAGCATGCATCTATTCTAAAAATAAACATCCAGTCTTTTCTAAAAATAAACATCCAGTCTTCAAGATTTAACTCAAAGCATGCATCTATTTTAACAATAAACATCCAGTTTCCAAGAATTAACTTGAAGCATGCATCTATTTTAACAATAAACATCCAGTCTTCAAGAATTAACTTGAAGCATGCATCTATTTTAACAATAAACATCTAGTCTTCAAGAGTAGATGCATGCTTCGAATTAAGTCGTGGAGACTGGATGTTTATTGTTAAAAAGAGCTGCATGCTTTGAGATATGTCTTGTAGACTGGATATTTATTGTTGAAAATATTAGCATTTAAGGTGTAAAAGTTTTGAATGTTCATTGTTGGAAATACTTGCATTTTTCGATGAAAATGTTTTGGGGAGGATTTTTATTGTTAACAAATCTGGTAGGTATTATCAAAGTAAAAGAATACAATATTTATCTGAAATATAAATTAATTATTTACTTACTACTTCTTTCATAAAAGGTGCAATAATTGCTCCAATCCTAGCACAGGTCGAACTACATCCAACTCCAACGTTTCTCACAACAGTAGGATAAAGTTCTGCACTAAATACGTAGATAATGGCATATGAGCACGTGATGCAGAATTTTCCAAACATCGCCAAAGTCACGCGAGCCCACAAGTATTCTGGACAAAAACAACAGTTGCAAAATAATCCTTAGTGTTTTATGCAACCTACTTATATTAAAGGGATTTTGTTTTTTAACAAGACGCTTAACGAAAATTGCAATCTGAAATGGTTTCAGCAAGTAGATAAATATGTGGCCATTGAATGATTTAGAACGTCTTTTAAATTCGTAACAAGATATCTGGACTGTAAAAGCTAGACTACCTGTTTTCAGGTAGAAAAATGTATTAAAATGTCTTAATAACACATTAAGAAATTTCATTCTGCACATTAAAACTTTCGTCTTCTGTTTGTGATGATAAATAATGGTTCATATCGGCAGTATCGGTTTGAAAGAGTTTAAACACCTGTTTAAAAGTTTACAGCCGAAAGTGGTTAATTAGATGAGTAACGTATTAATGATAACTTGCTAAAAAAGTTTCTTTAGAAACAAACACAAAGAAACAAAACAAAACTAAGCAAATTAATTAGTACTGTTGACTTTGAATTTTATTTTTAGTGAAAAACACCTTAAATCTTATTTCCAATTTTAAATAGTACTTTTGAAGTAAATTTTTCTTTGCTATCTCAAAGATTAATTCAATATTTATTCCCATATACCGTTATTTGTTTGTTTTTGCGTAGAAATAGAATGCAAAACAGAGCCACATAACATTTCATACTATGGGTTTGATTTTTTTAACCTGAATGGCACCTTTTGCGTACATGTTTCAGAAACCCCTATAGTATGGCTATCTGTAATTTTGAACTAAATCCAAGAGGGAAGGCAGCCAGGTAGCACACCCGCTACTTTAAGAGCTTTGTATCGATAGCATGATTCAGTGTTACTCTTATAACACACCCACGGTTGAAAGTGCTGAGCGTGTGTAGCAGTATCTTGTTAGAAACATTAGAGTTAATGATCCGCAGGACGACTTGCTAACCATTAGGCCAAACCCGGCTACACAAACCCCATGAAAAAAAAACGCGATAAATTAGCTTCATTAATGCGCAAACGTAAACTCTCATTCAAACGTAAAACAACCTTACTTCAAAAAATAAACGACCTAATTGTAGTATTCACAGCTTCAAGGTTTCTGTGTGTGAAACACACGCACTTTTTATATAAGATTCAGGAACCCTCTATTTAGAAGAAGCAAAATTAATTCTGTCTTACGGCGGTTACATTTATCTCATAGACACACGAAAGTACATTGAAACATGTATAGAATATCATGGAACGGCTTAACAAGAGTTTCATCACATTCAAACAAAAATAATAATTAATTTGAAAATACAATTTCGAGACACCCAATATATTTACATCCATTTAGTCTTTGAAAGTATAATATTATTATTTTGTAGCTTTTTAGAGAGACCTAACGCAATTTTGTTATTTTTAACTAGTGTTGGCAAACTTTTCTCTTGAAAAATACGCGTTCTTACCAGGAAATAGTGTTGTTAAGGCACATGCTATCCCTCCAGCCACCATTGCGGACATAAGAGGAATTCTTCTTCCTAATCTTTTAATTGCAACAATGGTACACAAGTAAGCTGGAAATTCCACTGCTCCAGCTATGGAGAAGTTGATGAAAAGATTTCCTCCTAAGTCTTCTGTGTTCAGGGATAGTCCGTAAAACACGAAGGAGTTGACAAACCTATATGTAGTTAAAAAGAAAACGTTCATGTTCTGCATTAGAATGCAGTCTCGTGTAATCAAATTAACGACCATCTTATTATTATTAAGTGGTGAAAGAGAGGAAACACGAAGAAGGAGGGATCAAACTTGTGATTTTTGTGACCTTTTAAACATTTAAACTACGCAGTAAGATGAGTTCTTTTAAGATTTATCTTTCACATAGTGGTTGATGGTTTATTGTCTTAAAAGAATTCGTGCATCATTCTTCATGATTGATTATATAGTTATTTGAGAATTTTATTTAAAACTGGAAACTAGTACATGCTTTTCAAGGATATTGTTAAAGTCAGAGAAGAGTTGTTGAGATACAAATATAACGTATTAGATGACAACTAAAACTTTTCATAGGGATAAATAAGAATATAAACTTGAAAATTTTTTAATACTTAATTCTGATCGTGATGTAATTAGTATCTGGTTTTCTTTTAATAAACTTTTCGTTTAAGAGCAACCGTCATTGAAGGGTTGAGATGACAAATTATAGGATTTCCAAGAGGATAGATCTTGGCGTTCTATAGATCAAGATTGAATCTTGAAACCCAGGTAATAATGTTTCCAGTTAATTATATCCAAAAATCTATTTCATTTTAACCACTGTTCGTCGATTTTATTAGTCGAAAGTGAATCTATAAACGAAGGAAAATTTATAAACAGATAAAATAGTTTTGACAATGTAAATTTAAAATTCAGCTGGTTTAATATATTATAAGTTAACTAATTGAGAATATATAATAGAGAAAAACAAAGACAACCGTATTTCATTTATAACGACCATCGTTCTGCCAATAAAGGCTTCATCAGGTACCGACTGAACTAGCTTGCAAACAGATATATATATATATACTTTAACAAAAGAACAGGAAATATCCTTGATATTCACCTTGAGGAGCTTAAATTGATTTAATTGTTTAGAACTTTGTCTGGATCATTTTCTAGACTGCTAATTATTTCCAAAATTTCCAGATCATTTTTTTTGTCTTTATCACAGACATGTAAAATTTTGTTTCTTTTTTCTTCCATTAAAATTGATGTTTAGCTTCCATAAAGTGTGATACAAAAGTTGAGTCCGTTGTTTCCAGCTTTTCGAATGTTCTTTAAGTCTTGTTTCTATGAGTTTTGATGTGTTAATTGGTAAACAGCACTGTGGCTGTACATCTCGATTTTGTCATTATTATTACACAACATTTTGTCCAGGTTATTTGTACAGTAGAAGGACGGTCTGTAGATGTCTGTTCAGGGTGTTATACATTTTGTGAGAAGGTTTCCCAGTGAAGCTCATCTTACACAATTTGTTTCAGTATGTTAGTATATTATTTCAAGTATATGGCCTTTAATTTTTTAAACAACAATGTGTCAATTAACTTAATTGTATAACCATAATCGACAACAATTGGGTTTTATCATCTTCAGATGACAAGGGTACACACTATAATAAATGGCAGGTTTGTGAGACATTGGATGCCCTGAAGAAGCATGTTTGATGGTGTCAATATATGTCTGTTTTCTGAAAATGTTGAAGGAACGTATGCAAATATTTATGTCAGCATTTAAGTCTAGCAAATTAATGTTACCATTTTCTCTGTATTCCATAATAAACTTAACAGATCTGTTTTATAAAGTTATAGAGTTACAAAATTTGCCTGTCCAAAGACAAATCACATCATCAAAATATCTGTACTAATATTTCACATGTTATGTTTTATTTTCATCACTAAGTAATTCATTCTCTAAATTATCCACGAAAATTTCTGCAAATAATAATAACCATTTTCTTAGATCAGAACTACTTCAAATTTAATGACTAAATATGTAAACAAAACGATGGGTTAGGGTTAGCTATGGGTTCTCCCCTCTCTTCTATGCGTATCACCTGAAGATTATGAAACTGAATTAAAAACGATAAAACAAATTGTTGCCATTAATGGCTATACAACAAAGTTAAGTAACACAATGTTGTTTGAAAAAATCAAAAACCATTAAATTACAATAAATGTAGCCACATACTGTATCAAATGACAACAAAAACAGAAAGAAATGGGGTAAGATAAGCTGCACTGAGAAACCTCACAAAATACATAACATACTGAACAGACAAGTGTGTAGACCGATCTTTTATTATTCAAACAACCTGAGCAAAATGTTGTGTAATAATAATGACAAAATCGAAAAATACAGGCAGAGTGATCTTTAGTAACTAACATATGAAAACTGCAATAATGTATAGACAGATTAGACGACAGAAAGTTCCATAGAAACAAGAGAACATTCGAGAAGCTAGAAACCGGAAAAATAGACACAACTTTTGCATCACAACTTATGGAAACTAAACATCAATTTCATCGGGGAACTGCAAAATTTCACACGTCTGTGAAAAAGGTAAAAACTAGATAATCTGAAAATTGTAGAAGCAAATAGAAGTATAAAAACGAGCCCAGACATAGCTGTAAATGACCAGAACAGCTTAAGCTCCTCCCCACTTGCCCCAGTGTAAATATCAATGCTAGTTCCGGTTTTATTTTGCTAATCACCTGTTTGCAAGCTTGTTCACTCCGTACCCGATGATGCCTTTAATTCTGTATTTATGGAGTTTCACCAAGAACCGACGGATTCAAATATTAATTATAATCGAGAATACTCTTGAGTGCTATATTTAATAACTTCAAGTTTATATTTTAACTTTTAAGAGAAATGTTTCAAGTTTAATTGAATTATGTCAAATTAAAGATTGCACGTATTTCTAAAATATATTTTACCAGTTAAAACAAACATTCATCGTTTTCTTCCTCATGTTTGGAGTCTTAAACAAGTCAAGAAGAGTAGCTTTTTGGTTGACTTTACTTGTTGCAAGATCCTAAAAAACAAAGTCAAAATTTGAAACATTATTTATGAAATAAAGAAGCATACATGCAGTTTTATCTTTTGGTTTATAAGTTTTAATTATGAGAATTCCAAAATTTCTGTACATAATATTCCCAAAAATATACTTTAGTTGTTATCACATTATAAGTATTGACATAATTTTTTTATTCTTCAAACTGGTAAGAAATACACAATTCCCGTAGAGTATTGACAAACAAAAGTTGGACACGTGAGAACGTGTAAAAACTTGTTGTTCCGAGAAATGCACAATTCCGTAGAGTATTGACAAACAAAAGTTGGACTGAAGAGGACACGTGAGAACGTGTAAAAACTTGTTGTTCCGCAACAGTAGAACTAAACTTTATTTTTGGTATATTTAGTTTTGACAAGGTACATGACTGACATAATTCTATTATTATTTATATTTTTTGTCATTTAACGAACTCGGTATGGTACTAACGAGATGAGGAAATGATTTTTTATAAGTATGTAATTTTATGTGCTTATTTTATCTAGTGGTTAGCGCGTCAGACTGCGGATCGAAGTGTCCGAGATTCGAGGTGTGATGACTTCTAACATTTCCTACATTTTCAGCTGTGTACGCATTATAAAGGTAACAGTCAATCCCGTAATTCGGTTCATAGAGTTGAACAAAGCCCTTGTATCGGTGGGTACTACTAGCTGTCTGTCTTTCTTTTGGCCAGTAATTCTAAATTAAGGACAGCCACACGTGAGCCTTAGCAGTCTTTGACCATGCTGATTTTTTTCCCACGAGCGCAAAAAATGCCGCTCAAATTGAAAACAAAATCCAACTTCATTTATGCAGATTTATATCACACAAGAACAAAATACCGTACGAATAAATAAATTGATGATATGATTTTTGGGTAAAAATATATATCCGATAAAGTATTCTTGTTTATCATATTATTACCGTTTAACAATAATATGTGCCACTTCATTGCATTTTTAGGTGAAAAAGATAACCGATATAACCAGTTTCCTATAAAATGGTAAAATATTTTAGATTAGCTGCCTTTGAAGGTTCCTCACCGACATGGTGCATAGTACAGAACCAAGAAGAATATACCTTGTTAATCAATATTGTTTTCAAATGAGTAAATTATATTTATATTAATTCCCTCCTCGCATATAGCAGGTTTTTGACACACAGGATTTGTTCTCAAATTTAATGAAGGTTTTTCTCCAAAGCTTTACGAAAATGTTATAAAAGAACTACGTCAAATAAACAAAATATATTAACCAGAAATTGAAGGATTTTGTAATAAACCAATATGTAAACTCTGCTGTACATACGGAGTGCTTAGACAGATTCAAATTGTCACGCATCTTCATACCAAAATAGTTGTAATTTAATTATATTATAAAAATATAAAGTCATAAGAATCGTCTATATTAAAACATTGGAAACTCGAGTTTTTATCAGATATTATATCATTTTTATAATTCCACAAAGTTATGTAAATGATTAATATCGTCAAAGAATACATACCTTTAACAAAGTTTCTTTTTTTCGATTTATTAAAAGGGTTAACTTTGTGAACAATGCCTTGGTTTAATTATTTGAGATATTTCAGGGAGATAATAGGTGGATAGTCGTTATTTAAACATATTATTTATACAACTATATTTCTAAACATTCAGCCCTATAATTTTACTTTTGTGAGAAAATCTTTCAGTTTGTTCACAGACTCTTCTACGGGCTTGTGAAAGCCGTTTTTTCTTGAAGCTACTGTTAGGATAGCTTTTGCTTCTTCATCTCTGTCGTGGGTAAGAAGCCATCTCGGTGATTCAGGAATAATCCTAAAATAAATGAAGAAAGTTTATCTTTATTTTTGACCATCGAAAATTACTTGATTAGATGAGAGATAAAAATTCATTCAAAAAAGATGACTTAACAGCATCTACACTTTTTTGTTCATAAGATTTTCGGATTAAAGGAGATCTCTGACAAACAGAGTTATTATTATATTTATACTCAATATATTTATACATAACAAGCTCCATACAACGAAAAAATGTTAATAGTGGAGGAGGATTATGAAATGACTAACACTAGTTTAAAACTTCAATGTAATTTTTACATTGAAAATTCGAGGATGAAAGTAAAGTGTTTACTAATGTATTAATCGAGTAGGGTATTTTAAAATTACAGCTAAATAGACAACACATTTACTTCATTATTAAGAAGACTAAATTATGCAAACAAGTGTTATTTAACTAAACATATTGTGAACCAGAAATAAACAAAACTTCTTATCGGAAACTGTTAATCACACTATTTAAAACAGTTTAATTATACCTATACAAGAGTTATGCACTTGCTCTTCTGTTCTACTAAAACAATGATATAATAGTAATCTTTATGATGAATATTGTATTTGAGCATTAACGTAAGTTAAGAAACGAAATAAAAGTGAAAATAATTAAAATTTTAATCCATCACATATCTTTTCTCGGTTATAGTCTCAGTTTGAATTTATGCTTTATTACATATGCATGAGATATCTTTAAAAATCAATATACGTCCCTATTCTAGAGTTTAAATACTTATATAATTTTAAGAACATATGAGGGAAAGCAAAGAAGGTTGCTTAAGAATATGTAAGCCACACTATAACTGCCACATACAGTGCCGACGGGACCTTTCACCCCGATACCAAGGCTCATCATTTCACAAACATAAAACCAAAACAGTGATCATTCATAAGTATCGCAAACCGTTAGCGACATAGAAGATAAACAAAAAATTAAAATAGATAAAAAAAGTTAAGTAGTAGTTTTGTTTGTCTTAAAGTATTCAACATACAAGTATTCATTCACAAACCAGTGATGATGACATATGTTAAAAAAATAGCATTTAGCTTGACGAAATAAATATCACCACTTCGGATAATAGTCGTTAGCTTGTCCCCAAAGTGAAAGGTATTTGTAATTATGGCAAAGATATTAAAGCTCTCAGCCACTGACCCTAATTTCTGATCACATGAAAGGCAGCCAATAAGCAGCACCTTACCACCCACCACACCAAAAATAAGCGAGTGACCTCCACTCTTCTAATGGACCCACGGCTCAACTTACAGGGAATATTTTACAGTATTGCACGGATTCGAAGTAAATTTGTCAGTTCCTAAATCCAGATCTCTATTACAAGGGCAACCCACCCGCGCCCAAATGAAATAGTAATCCAGATCTCTATCACAAGGGAACTCCACCCGCGCCCAAATGAAATAGTAAATCTAAAATTAGTCCATTTTTACTTACAAATAATATTAAATTTTTATTTCAATAATCGTTTTAAAGAATTTGTAATGATCGTCAGTATCATGCAGGCGATATATTTTCATGAACCTTTATATGCAAGTATGTTGAATATGTCAGATTACCTTATTCTACACACAACAGCTAACGGTAGAGAATGATAGTATATAATTTTCCTGGTATCAAAGCATAAAGAATTAACTACTACCTTACAAGTTGCCTTTATTAGATTATGTAGTTATATATAAACATATGAATCCTCTCTCTCTCTCTTGCATAACATAAATGAAGAAAAAAATAAATGTCAATACATGCATAACAATACTACGATGTGTGTTCAATAAGAAACATGCATATAAATCAATCATATTAAGTTACAAATATAGATAAGTGGTGTTGAGGATGTGAGCAGCCAGACACAATACAGTTGTGGTGTTATGCATGTATTGGCATTATTTTTTCTTTCATTTTTTTTCTCCTTCAAACTGCCTAAAATTTACCAGTTTTACGTTTTAGATAAGTAATAATAAAACATGTGCCTTTTTTCTTTATTGTGTATTTAAAAATAAACCTGTCACTGGAAGTGTCATTTACTTATAGACAAGGCAGTGAAAGAATTAAGAATATCAGCTATCTGGAAGTGTTGTCTTCACAACCTTTCTTTTAGAGAACCAGAACAAAAGATGTTTGTTACTAAATGTTAGAACAAGTCTATATTGGACAGAGGGTAGGAAAGAACTGTCCATTAGACATTTCTGATTGACGTCATTTACATTATATATTAGAGTAACTAGGCTACGGACTAGATTACCAAAGTTTGGAGGATATCACCAAGTGGAGCGCCCCCCTCCTTTTGAGGCATAGTCAGTTCCACGGACTGGTTTGAAGCAAATGGGAATTTTTGCACTTTTTTATATACTGATTATTGAATATCACAAAACATCAGTAGTTTACGTTTTTAAATAGACACGCGGCTCAGCATGGCTAGGTGGTTAGGGAGCTAGACTCACAATCTGAGGGTCGCGAGTTCGAATCCCTGTCCCACCAAACATGCTCGCCCTTTCAGCTGTGGGGCGTTATATTGTGACGGTCAATCCCACTATTCGTTGGTAAACGAGTATCCCAAGAGTTGGCGGTGGGTGGTGATGACTAGCTACCTCCCTTACCTTACCTTACCTACCTTACACAGCTAAATTAGGGACGGCTAGCGCAGATAACCCTCTTGTAGCTTTGCGCGAAATTAACAACGAATAAATAAACATATTATGCATATAAAAAAAATAACATCGTGACCACAGACTGAAAGTTTCGATATTCTATAAAATATGTTTAAGTGGTAAAATACACAAAAAGCATAGACAATGTTTGCGAATTTGTATATAACATCAGTTTAGTAATATAAGCTTAATACTTAATGTGAAGTTGTGCCATTTACAACATTATTAAACTGAAAATGTGACAAGAAAAACAAAACAAATGATACTCAGTCTGGGACACATGATTTAAAGGAAGACTGGGAGAAAGCTATGGAGATTGATTCCGAAAGAATCTTAGGCTAGTGTGAAGTAACTGCATTCATTCATAAGTTGGCAACTTTTTATCATTTTGCACGCAGCGGGATAAGAATGACAGGCATATACTTTTTTACCAGAGCTAATGCTATGACAATAGGACATAGTATCTTTAGTGACCTTAGGTACCTACTTTATAAAAATAAGTTTCTCTATCTACATTACAAGTTTCTGTCACTAATAATCAGACAATTATTTAATTTATTAGCAATTTTCACGTCTTATCCATTTTAGGTGTACATATGGACTTAGGACTAGCTTAAATCTCCTAAGCTGGACAAACTTCTTGAAATGTTAATAAGTTTACGGCCGAAAATATCGTCAACAGTGAAGGCACATAATTGATAAAAAGATGATTGATTATTATTTTAGTTTTTGATCTAAGTAGGTAACTTGATCTGATCGGAAGTTAACATTAATGAAATAATAGTATTTCTTGTCAAGGTTTCTGTAACCTAAAACGAATTATTATTGTTATTATTTTATTTTTTTGCAAAGTCACAAACTTTGTGAAATTCCAGAGCTAATCGTGATAAATGTGCTGTGAAATAGAAGAAAGGTAAGTACAATTAACTCTATTACACCTGTAGGTGCATTTCACGATATAAATCATGAAAAACTTTAAGTGAACTTCTATTAATTTGTGTTTTGTTTTTCTTTGTAAGCATAAAAGCGTAACTCATTATATATATATGTATATATATATAGAGAGAGAAAATTGTTTTTTCTACTGATAATTCGATATATATATACATCTATATATATGTGTGTGTGTTTGTATTTTACAGTTGTTATTTTATGTGTGTGTCATGGTACATAGAATCGCATGTTCTTCGTCGTTATAACTACGACTGTTCGAATAGCGGAACACGTGAAAATGAATTGAAGTAGGGTCCCCCCCCCCTTTTTGACTTGCTTGTTAGTAAATAATTATGTCAGCGTTCCGACAAACTACTGTAGAAGAAAAAATAAACGTCAGCAGAAAAAGGGTACCTTTGTTTATAATAGATACTGCTTTGTATTGTTCGTTCACAAGTTTAAACTTAAGCATCAACAAGGTGTAACCATGAG
This sequence comes from Limulus polyphemus, assembly GCF_000517525.1. NCBI lineage: Eukaryota > Metazoa > Arthropoda > Merostomata > Xiphosura > Limulidae > Limulus > Limulus polyphemus. Next base: position 1,209,731 of record NW_013665697.1, on the reverse strand, counting down.
GAAGAACAACATGCCCTGCCATTTTAACCAACTTGACGAGACAACATGGAACTAATCGGATATGGCTTATCTTGAATCAATGATTTCACTAGAGCAAGGTCATGACAAGGTCAAATATCAAGCAACTTTAGTATAACACCACGACTATTCACGATTATTTTATCCAAAAATAATATATAATTTGTCTCATATCATGATTTACCACTCAGTGGCTCGATGATACGTCTGAAGGCTTATAACGCTAATAATAGGATTTCGATACCCTTAGTGAGCACAGCACAAATAGCCCATTCTGTAGCTCTGTGTTTAACGACAAACAAATTATCATGATTCAAAGCGACTCATAGGTCATCCTATATGGGTGGCATTGTTACGACTGGTGTGTATCATAATTTTAAGTCTTCAGATAAAGTGTGCTATATTATGGCAAAATCTTATGAAAATTAGACAGTCAAAAACTGTGATTTTTCAAGTTTTGTTTCAAGTAAATACAAATTATAATAGTTTGCATAGTATTAAGGAAGAGCATATTGTTGAGCAATCTTACTAATATTTTAGGACCTGAACATACCAGTACGTCACGAAATATAAAACAACCAACAGAGATATAGTCAGCTGGAGATAAAACCAGTCACGTAGTAACCAGGCCAACCCAGGTAGTGTGATGAACCCTGCTGCCCAGCCGATCTCACGAGCTACTCCTAAAACAGGTCGCCACTCAGGTCCAACAACTTCCAACACTGACAGAGAGAAATTAGTTTATTCAACGAATATTGTTTATAGGACCGATAAAACAAAGGTATAGGAGATACAAAGATAACACTTTAGTTCGGTGAAAATTTGTAAATTCAAGTTATATACCAAAAGTCCTACTGTTTTGAAGTACTTAATAATAAAACATTGAACAAATAAATCATATACAAATATATATATATATTTAAAAATCGGCAGAAAAGCGACCACGGTGACAGCACACACACACAAATTTTCTCAGTAAGGGTCCCCAAGGTAATGAGAGAGAACATTAGATATTTGAAAAGTGTCGTAAATAAGAAAAAAATTTTTCTATCGTGAATGTTTTTGCAAAATCAATGCGTTTCTTTTATAAAGAAAAATCTCTCGTATTTTTAAAATATCGGAAAAGAAAATTTGTTCTCCAGTAAGTTTACTGACTTGCAATGCTAAAATCGTGAGTTTCATTCCCCCTGGTGTACAGAGTAGATAGCTCAATGAGGATTTTCTATAAAACAAACGAAATAAAATGTTGACTGCATGGCGAATTCTAAAAAAAAAAGTTCTACAGAAATAAATTTTCTACTCAATTTATTGTACAGTATAACTTTTTTTTCTTTTCACTTACTTGGAACGTTATGGTTTGTTGTGACATGTTTACTTGATGATGCTAAGTTAACTCAGTAAAATGAAGCAAGCAAGCGTATAGATTTTAACACTCAGTTTTATCCGTGTTTTACTTTATTGATTATTACAATTTTGTGTAATCTGATAACTTATAAAACTGATATCTATACAATACACTCCTTGCCTTAAGTAGAAAGACCATTTTTGCTTTAGTTCTAACAAATTCTACAATTGTTCCGCTAACAATAGCGAATTGGTTAGTTGTGCGCTGTTACTCAGTACATGTTATTCATTTTGATCGAATGATACATTATTAATTAGACTATTGTTTCACTAACTATAACCTAAAGGCTAATATTGTATTAATAGTAATAAAAAGGGTATTTTTCATGGAACAAAATACGTAGGGTATTGTTACATTGATAGTAATATGCAGTTTAATGTTGTATTAATTGACAGAATTCCATGTAATTACTCTGACATGTAGACAAATGCTGCACAGACGGTAACAATCATAGACGAATTATTTTTAATGATTATTCTAAACCTTAGTAAAATATTAAAGGAAGAATCCTTGTTACTGATACTCAAACAGAATGTATTATTCCTCAATACACAGGCTAAACTGTTTAGTGGAATTCAGAAAAACAAATTTATAATTATATTTGTTATTTTCTCTGGACAAATAAAGGATCTCTTGCAATCAAGACATTATTTTCAGCTATTATTATAAAATATTCTCCCTGTAATAAGTCATTGAAACATGTTAAAGGTTCGATAGATTCGATATTGTAGTGTTACACTTTTTATTCCAATCGAAACGGGAGGTATGCATTTGCTTTTTTTATAAGAAGGAATTTTAAAAGCTGAATTTTCACGTCAATATTTTAAAGATTACCCAACGGTATCGATAATTTCTATAGGTTTTATTTCTGTTGTCAGAGTTATTGAATATTTTAATTATCACCCAGGGGTGTATTAAGATGAATTATAGCTTTGATCTTGTTTTCATTTCTGTTCGATATAGCTCATCCAAAATTGTATACCTCTTAAATGAAAGCGGGTAATTTAACACCTAGTGCAAAAGCATATATTTCACACTAGTTTTTTAAAGAAATTGGGCTAAGAAATACGTAGGATGAAAGTTTCTGAGGAATGTTCGAATATGAATGTTATTGAAGAGTGTGAAGTGTTTACGAAATGATAGAACCTTATGAGAATTTCTGGACATTCGTTCTATGTACTGAAGATATTATCCACAAAACTTCATGACTAATGTTTCATTTCTTTATTCTTTTCACTTTCTTAGTAATTTCGTTTTCGTGATTCGTAAAGATTACGACGAAAACGGCTGCTACTTTACTACTACATGAGGTTCATATAGCATTAGAATTATCGATGGGGGTCCATATGGACCCAGTATTTTTGAAACATAGTTCTCTAAACTAATTTTTAATCAATTTGTTTGTGGGTTTATGAATTTGTTGGCTAGAGGGTCCCTAATGACGTATGAGTCACACACAAAATTTAAACAAAAATATTTTGAAAATTGCAATTAATACCACATACTACTGCTAGTGTTTCCTGTGTATTTTACAAAGGACACGAATGATTTTACCCTCATTTTTAGTGAGTTCTTTTCACTCGGTTTTAATAGGCAAAGATATTAAAATCCTTAATATGAGCAATATATAGATCCCACAAGTGATAAAGGTAAAACGGGTGAAAATTTGAGGGCTAGTTTGAAGGATTTCTCTCTCAAATCAACAAGAGTTGTTCCTTAGGATAAGATGGAGCACATACTTTATCTTAGATAGGGACAACTTTTTCCTCAAATCAACAAACGTTGTTCCTTATGATAAGATGGAGCATATATTTTATCTTAGATAGGGACAACTTCTTCCTCAAATCAACAAAATATGTTCCTTAGGATAAGATGGAGCATATATTTTGTCTCAGATAGGGACAACTTTTTCCTCAAATCAACAAAAGTTGTTCCTTATGATAAGATGTAGCACATATTTTATCTTAGATAGGGACAACATTCCCTGAAATCAACAAAAGTTGTTTCTTATAATAAGATGGAGCATATATTCCCCTCAAATCAACAAAAGTTGTTCCTTATGATAAGATGGAGCACATATTTTATCTTAGATAGGGACAACATTCCCTGAAATCAACAAAAGTTGTTTCTTATAATAAGATGGAGCATATATTCCCCTCAAATCAACAAAAGTTGTTCCTTATGATAAGATGGAGCACATATTTTATCTTATATAGGGACAACGACTCAAAGGTAATTGTATTTTGATGTTCGTCTGAAAATAATACAATTTTCGAATCTTCTAGGATAGATATAGACGGATAGAATCAAATTACATTTAAGCTAGATAGTATGCATTTAGTCTTTTATCGATTCTTTATCATGCGATAGGAGTAATATAAATTTTAAGCATTAGATAAATGTGATAGAACAAAAGAAGAATATTGAGTATGTGGTCTCAGACTTCGAGTGCACTCATTTATTCATTTTCAATTCATTCTCTTTTGCAGCGTTTTTGTGAGGGAGCGAAAAATATTAGATTGTCATTTAAATGTTAAATTAATGTTCACAAAATTTTAGAGTTCACAACTACAATATTTGTTACTTTTTCAGAAATCTTCAAATTAGTGAGTATTTTTTCTTTAAGGATGTTTTTCCTTTTCTTACAAAATTGGATTTGCTCAAGTAGTTGGTATTTCAGGTAAAGAAAGGTGTTAACGATAAACGGTTTCAGTAAAAAAAAATGATTGCTGGTGAAGAGTTTTGGTCTGTTTGTTGGTGTTTGGTCCATCTTGGTAAGTAAAGACGTTTGGTAAGAAAGGAAAATGATATATATATATTTTGTAAGTTTTATGAACTTGCTTAGAAGTGAGAAGTTGGGACCTTTAATAAGTAGATTTTCAGAAATGATTGTCTGAAGGGAATGGATACTTTATCCCCATCATATCATAAAACAATATCATAAGGAGCCATCACATGCGTGGTGATCTTGACTTTCATTTATCAGGGCGAACCATTCCTAATCAAGCCTAGAACTGCTCTCCACTTTCATCTTCTTGTAGATAATAGTTTTCTTATTAATCGTCCAATCAATTCTTGTAAATAATAGTTTTCTTATCAATCGTCCAATCAATTCTTGTAGATAATAGTTTTCTTATTAATCGTTCAATCAATAAAGGGTTTATAGATTTTTCCTTTTTAGATTAATGATATTTTGGTGACGAGGTTCATTGAAAAAAGAAAAGACTGTCAATAATGTCTCTAGGATATCACGGAGAAACGTTTTGAGTCTGTTACTGAAGGTTTGCATTGTCAAAGGAAGAGAGAGTGCGGAGAAACTTAATGAGTCTGACGACCGAGAGTATGCTGTTGGAGGTGAGCGAGGAGAAACTTATTGAGTCTTATGACCGAAAGTATGCAGTCGAAGGTGAATTATACTAAGATATTATTGTATGGTAGTAACAATAGGCTATTGCTGTACTGATAGTATGCGAATGAGACTGTTGCATGGAGGTAACAAATGCTGCTGTTGTATTAATATTAATATGTAAGTAGTTACATAACATATATATATAGGCTATTTTAGGGGACGTTTATAATTTTCACCATTTTCAGAAACGTACAAACCTTACACTTTTTCGTGAACCTCCATCCTCTTCTGAAAATATGTATATTAAATGGCAAAGTTTTTAAAATAACTATCATTAGTCTTTATAATTAGGATAGTGGGGAATAGAAAAGAGGTATTTTAGCTCTCAAAATTAATAAACTTGCTTCTGGTCAATACTTTATTAATAAACTTGCTTCTGGTCAATTCTTTATTGATAAACTTGCTTCTGGTCAATACTTTATTGATAAACTTGCTTCTGGTCAATACTTTACTGATAAACTTGCTTCTGGTCAATACTTTATTAATAAACATGCTTCTGGTCAATTCTTTATTGATAAACTTGCTTCTGGTCAATACTTTATTGATAAACTTGCTTCTGGTCAATACTTTATTAATAAACTTGCTTCTGGTCAATTCTTTATTGATAAACCTGCTTCTGGTCAATACTGTATTGATAACTTGCTTCTGGTCAATTCTTTATTGATAAACCTGCTTCTGGTCAATACTGTATTGATAACTTGCTTCTGGTCAATACTTTTGCAGGTTGTATATGGACAGTAAATTCGTCCTCTCAAAATTTATTTAAAAACGTAAACGAGCTGCTACCTCCCCCCCCCCTACGTACGTTATGTATTCGCGTAAAAATGGCGAAAATTGTGAATGATCCCTAAGCCATATAGTAATAAGTATGCTAATGTTACATAAAACGTAAAGTTTTGGCTATTATTATACTTGAAGTCTAGATAAAATATTTCGTCTTGAGTCCACCTACTGATCACAGATATTATTCTATTACAAGTCACAGCTTCTACAGTAAGGAAGAATATTTTTTCGAACAGTTACGATATTTCGTTCGCTGATGCGATCACTCTCAGTACATCAGTGATCGAATATCATAACTGTTTTAAAAACATTCTTCCTTATTATATGAGCTGTAGCTTATTTATAGAATAATAGATAGAATATTGCTACATTGAAAGTAGTAAACAGCCTGTCTTTTAGTATTAATGGAACAATAAAGTGGATATTATTTCATGTAGAATAACAACCAGTTTACTACTTTCAATGTATCAATATTCTATCTATTATTCTATTATAGCTTACTGATCATATAATAAGGAAGAATGTTTTTAAAACAGACTACTGAGTTATGATAGTAACCTACAAGTTATGGTTGCAGTAGAGTAACATGTAAGCCATTGTTGCAAAAGTATGATGTACACGCTACTGTCGCTTTCATGTAAGCCATTGTTGCAAAAGTATGATGTACACGCTACTGTCGCTTTCATGTAAGCCATTGTTGCAAAAGTATGATGTACACGCTACTGTCGCTTTTATGTAAGCCATTGTTGCAAAAGTATGATGTACACACTACTGTCGCTTTCACAGAAAGATTCAGACGTTATCTTGTACTGATAGTGTGACATAGGACATCGGCGAACTAAAAGAAGACAGATGGAAATTACTCCTATACCAAAAGGACACACACGGCTTAAAATCGATAGACTACGATTTTTGCTTTCTTTATAAAGGAACAGAATCAACTTAAAATGCACATAATAATGAAAATAAAATATGTAAACACAAACGTTCTGGATTTTCAAGTATTTTTTTTTAAATATTACGGAAATTTTTGATCGCTATTCGTTTCAAGGTGCAGATTTATATGAAAAAACGCACATTAAAATATATGCATTCAACTTTAGTCGAACTGTAAGTTAAATATTGCCATGTCTATTCCTTATATATTTTTCTAATGGAACAAAATCTTAAATGTTATTTTTATTAAGGTTTTTAACTACTTACATTTATACATTTAAACTTTAATAGATACTATAAAAATGTTCCAAGAGCTGCATTTTTCGTTATAGAAATAAACTCTAAGCAATTGGATTTCTTTTAGGATCAGTTCACAGGCTACAGTAAATATTTACTTTTTTCGAACAACCCAGTTTATTTTGTTCCTCAGTCATGATATTTTGGTAATGCCATTTATTCTGATGGTCTGTGACATTTTGACTACAAACACATTAATTATAATACGAATAATCCGATGTACCTGCAAAAATTAAAAGTTTTATTAACTAGAGAGTTTCCAAATTTGTCAAGCGAACGTATTATAAATAAGACTTCTCAGCAAAGTGTCATGAAGAAGTAAAATAATAATGAAGGCTCTAGACGCCAATCAGAAAACTGAATATGTTTTTGCTGTTGCGTATTTCTTCTGAATAACCTTGCATACATTTTTGTAGGTTTTTTAGATCTTACTATAAAGATAATCCATTATGTGTATTACCATCCATCACCTAGGGTTGGCTAGCTCGATTACCATAAGTTTTTGTATGGTAACTGGAAACTATCCTAAAGAGAAAAGGAATCAAAAAGTTCTTCAAATAGTTTTCACTTTAGTAAGACTTTTGGCTTGCATCACCCAGAGCTGGCTGATTCTATTACTATAATGTTTTATATGATAACTGGAAACTGCCCAACGCTGTACATGTTTTGTTTTAGGATTTTTCAAGAGAAGAGGGATAAAAAAAAGACCCTGAAATAGGGCACATTTCTATTTGTATACATATTTGGCTTTGAATTTAAAGACACAAGTACTTAATCAGCTAAATGAGTTAATTATTACCTTCCACAAAGCAAGGTATGCAATTACATCTAATGAGGACATTAGGAATTCAATAACAAAGGAAATAAGGAAGGGGAACGTTATCTAATATTGTTATTTATACAATTTTTGCTTCCTTGACGGGTACCGTCAGCTAGTAAGTATAAATAGCTTTAACATGAATTACCTTCAGTGAACTAGTTTTGCTGCATTATATTTCTTATTTGTAATTCAGTAAACTATTATCTTAGCATCTTGTTTAACATCTTTATATACTGAATGCTTTTCAACTTAACAAGTATTGTACTCAAATCATTTGAGAGAACCTAGTAACCACTTCTAACCTAAAGTATTCAAATTATACTAAAATAATTACTAAACACCCTTCATAGTATACACAAACCAACATATTTTCAAGATTCACGTAGCATGAACTATTCGTTTGTAAGTAAATTTGTATATATTAATATTCTATTCATTTCTTACAAAAGAGATGCCAAGGTAGCACGAGAACTAATAAAAATGTGTCTGTGTAACAAGTATGGATTTCCAGTTGATGTTTTGAATATATATGTATAAAAATAATTATCGAAAATAGCTATAAAATTCTATATCATTGTAACATATCAATACACTTGTCCAATGCTAAAGATGTGTGTGTGTGTGTTTAGCAAAGCTTTTTGCTATTATAAATACAGTCGTTGCGTATACAAACTGCTGAGCGCCATAATTACTTGCTCATTTTTGGTTATTCTTAAATGTGTTGTATTTGGTTTTAAAACATTTAAAGGAAAACTGTGATGAAGGAAGCAGTGTGGCAGGTTAGATATTCAGTAGCTAGTGGCTATCGAATGGAGACCCTATTAGAAGCTTGACTGTCACTTGAAATAAAAAAAAAAATCACTCCCTTGTATATTCGAAAAATATAGAAACATATTTACATGGACAAATACGTGTTTACTTCTAAAGATTGTCCTTTGTAAAGTACCTATAAAGAAAGAGTACGTTAATTAGAAATTTTATCTGAACCAGTAACACGAGCGTCTTTTTTTTTCCCTCTGGCTATCATTCTATTAACGAATAATCACAAGAAATATGATGACCAGATAACATATAAAGGTGGATCAGTTGTATGTTTCCATCATTCTTTGCTCCATCATGCAATGGTCATTACATACTATGATAGAATATATATAGTAACATAATTTGGCTTTTATATCTTGTTTTCAATCACGAGTGTTTAGTTTTATGAAATCAAGATCTTCATGCATAGAGGTTTGTAATATTTTAGCGGTGACACAGTGACTCTAAAAAAATAGCTACAACAAGACCACTCGACGTCAAGTTACAGTTATATTGTTATTTTTAACAATCTTGCAGGTGCAATTGAAAAGATTATGACGTAATGACGTAAAATACCGATATAAGTCAAGCTTTAAAAGACCAATCTATCTCATAACTATATTGCGAACGACAGTAGACTGAACAATCCATTATATATTAATCTGAATAGGATCAGGTTTTCTTTCGATTTTCAACTGATCATATATAATTACGTACCTAACTTAAATGGATCTGGCTAATTGTATGTGTAATTGTAAAACTCGCACCGAGTAGACAGTAGACTGTATGAATAAATGGATATTAAATACCAGAGTGCTCACTTATTTTTGTGGGTTTGTGTGAAAATGCACCTCTACATCTTAGATCTATGTGTAGAAGCTAAGCTTTAGCGATTTATCTCGTGTGTTCGATTATTATGTTGTTCATTAAGAACTTATCTGTAAGCACACGTGTGTGTGTCTCTGTTTATTAAGAACTTATCTGTAAGCACACGTGTGTGTGTCTCTGTTTATTAAGAACTTATCTGTAAGCACACGTGTGTGTGTCTCTGTTTATTAAGAACTTATCTGTAAGCACACGTGTGTGTGTTTCTTCATAGATTTTCTCATTGTTTCTTATTACTTTATGCTTTAGCTCAGTATTATCTTGTCCGAGATCATCAGAACTCGATTCTTATTTAAATTGTGATTTATGTGTGTGTGTGTGTGTGTGTGTGTGTGAAGTCCACTTATTAAAGCTTTGAGTTATTATTTACTATTACTGCTATGCCTTTATCTTTATTTAGTTATTGTAAATTCATATATCTGTTACTTTTCAAATGAACTTTCATATTCGTTTAAAACTGAGATTAAAACATATACGTACCTATGAAACAAAAAAGGAACAATAAACAATACCAAGTAACTCGAAAATATGTATAGTTAAATAATATAACGTTTACAATTTACGTCACTATCATGGTATAACTTCAGAGTTTTTATAAATATTGTTGGATGATTTATTAGTAGATATTAGGTGAAGTATTTATTCTGAGTTTCAAATAGACTTTCTAAGCATTTTGTGAAAAATTAGAAATAAAGGGATTAATACTTACGGAGGACAAATCCTGTTACAAACATTCCACACCTCCCTACGGCTGTTAGAAAGCGAGTTACTGTAAACAACCAGAAGTAAGGAGAAAAAGCGCAAACAATCCCAGAGATTAAAAGGATCACCAAACCGAGGAGCATGATTGGTCGTCTTCCAAAGCTAAAAGAAAACAGATTTCTAGAACATTCTATACAATATTTAAATATTCTCTGATTTGATAAAAATTAATTTCTACAAAAAAGCACGTACAACGTTACTAGGTATTATTTTGAAAAACAGTATATATTTCCACATATAAAGGTTAGAGTTAACAAACAGAAGGGGTTTATTTCTTTACCGTTTGTAAGTGCATAGCCTTTTGAAATTAAAAAACAACTTGATCAAATACTTTGAAGGACATATCTACAAGTTCAGTTTGATGTTTATATTAAAGCATATACGTAGAATTAAACATTTCAAATATAAAAGATAAAATATCAAAATTACAGAATTATAAGATTGTTTATAAATATAGATCTACTAGATGTAATTCTAGGTATATAGGTTCTATAATTAGTACTTTGAAACACACTGAATTGAGATCGGTGAATCTGTGAAATATAAAACAACATGCATAAATAGATGAGAAGAAGCATAAAATGAGAATTATTTTAAAATTATCGCTAAGACTGATGATGAATTACGATATAAGATTAAAGTAAAGATACTTTTAATAAATAGGTTTAAACAGGAATTAAATTAAAGGAATAGTGCTACAAAAATAACCAGTTTCATGAATGAATTTCATGCTGTTAAAACATAAAATGACACTAAAGATGGAATATAAAAGTAATAACTATAAATAAGTGGAATTCTTTACTAGAGTGAAATATTAACCAGTTGTGAATCTCACCTATCTGAAAGTTGCCCCAAAAGAAGACAACCAGTGAGATAGCCAGCCATGTAAACGGATTGACTCATGGATTTCAACCAAGATCGCCCACAGACGAGATTCCACTTGAGAAAATCCATAATAAAATATTAATAAAGTTATTGAGAATCCATTATCTTAAAACTACAACTAGGCAATAATTTTTCTTTTTTCAGTTGAGTTTAAGGTCGTTGCTTTATTTTTAGAGGATTTTTATGGACAAGAACTACCTGATCTTGGTTTTTGGAACTCGAAACGTCGTCCAAAAGCAATCACAGATAGTTCTTATCTATAAAAAACAGAAAGAATTTCTCGTGCGTTCTGAAATAAATTTATATTTCCAATTAATCCACGGAACTAATTATCTTTCAAAAAATCTTCTTAATCGTAATACTCAGAAAAATATAATTCAAATAACGTTTGTATCGGATAAAAGTAACAAATGGAAACATTTTTTTTAATTGTGACGGATTTATTATTATATATTTATTTTAATATCGATGGTTGCTTGAATTAAATTTATATTTACAAGTGTACATAACTTATAAAGTTAAATATGTATTGCGAAACTCCCGTTTATACTCCAAAGTTGCAGAAGATTCTCGAGAGTTAGAATCAACAATATATGTGTGTATGTAAACTCTAGTGTTAGCGTCAGTATTGTTACGTAAAACTGAAATTTCGAGAAAGCCTCCACACGCCTCTCAATATAACCAACG
>NW_013665697.1:1172089-1197043 GCF_000517525.1 Limulus polyphemus | reverse complement strand
AGTACGAACATTACAAAATCATTTAACTTCAGTGGATTCACATCGGACATTAGTACTTTTATGAAAACATTATCTAATTACCGGTAGGAAAACTCGGCGTGTATGGCTGATGAATATCGAAGGACAAAGCTAGCTAGCTCCCTGTTAAGTAAATTATACCTATGTCAACTCGTAATAAACTCGCTCATCATGAACCCTCAGTAAGATATCAAAGAAGTTCCAGACTAAAAAGAAAACATTATATTGCTTGTAAGTTTATGAAACTTTTGTTTATAGATCATTGTTTGTAATAACTGTTATTGTAAATTGTATTCTTGTGTGTATATTAAAACGCATTTATGTTAAAAAAAAGAAAACTATGTGTGTCAATCTTGTTGGCACACATCATAAACTATATATTGGCTTTTACTTAACTGCTATATCCAAAGTATAATTTAACTACTAAATTTAATGTATCGTTTATCTCGGTTTCAGACCATTTGAAATTGTAATACGTAACATTATTTATAAATTTTTGAATACCTTTTTATCATTACAGAGTTTTAACAACAACAACAAAACAACTTTCATAAATAATTAATAAAATAAATTCTTCATAAATGATAACAAGGAGTGTGTAAGAACTAGCCTGGAAGTGCAATGTTATAATATTTACTTAGTTTCTTGTTTCTATTACGAGTATGTAAAGATTTATATCCACATTAACAAGATCAGGAATTTCAGTATAATTGCTTTGAATACATTAAACTTAGATGGATAGTACTGCTAGTGAAATGTTCTACTATTATATCAGTAGAGCCCAGAATACGTCAATATCGATAAACCACTAGAATTGGTTCTACAGAGTGAGATCAAACTTAGATAATCTGCTCAAGGTTATCGAAGATTAGTTCTACAGAATGAGAACACACGTAGATAATCTGTTCAAGGTTGTTGAAGATTAGTTCTACAGAGTGAGACGAAGTGTGGATACCCTGTTTAAGGTTGTCGAAGATTTGTTCTACAGAGTGAGACAAAGTATGGATAGACTGTTCAAGGTTGTTGAAGATTAGTTCTACAGAGTGAGACAAAATATGGATAGACTATTCAAAGTTGTTGAAGATTAGTTCTACAGAGTGAGACAAAGTATGGATAGACTGTTCAAGGTTGTTGAAGATTAGTTCTACAGAGTGAGACAAAGTATGGATAGACTGTTCAAGGTTGTTGAAGATTAGTTCTACAGAGTGAGACAAAGTATGGATAGACTGTTCAAGGTTGTTGAAGATTAGTTCTACAGAGTGAGACCAGGTGTGAATACTGTGATCGTAATCAAAAGGATCTTAGTTTTATAAAATTACACCAGATTTGACTTTTAGTTAAATAAATCGTTGTAAGGAAGATTATAAGAATCGATATTTGATTATCACTGATAAGTTTTGTTATAAATCTTGTATTTATTTTAATTCGAAGATTTCAGCAATTTATACTTAACCTAATCGCATCCTAATACAATGAGTTTTGCTCTTTATATTAAAATTATTTCTAATATTCAAACCAGCAAGGCAAGTGACAATTACAGCCAATATGAAGTTACGTAGAACTGTATGTATGAGAACTGCAATTAGACATTGTTTCGTGGATAGTATAATGCCACGAAAAATGTATGGGTTTTGGAAAGGATATGTGACATCCTTTTTTGATGAAAATTATTTATACATTCAGGTCATAAATATGTGTTTATATCGGAGATTTAGAATTTCAAGACGGTAACATTTCTTCTACTTAATTACTTTGGAAAGTAAAATTATATGAATCAATCTGAAGCACAGGCCCACCAAGAAAGAGATTTGCATCAAGTGGTATCCCAGCGATAGTAAGCCAAGTACGGCGTCTTTTAACAGATAAGAATCCATCAACACAGAAGTCAATAGCGAAAGCTGTCCACGTACTCCAGGCCACGATACGCAACAAAAACAAGGAGGATTTCCATCTAGAATCGAGGCCAAAATGATAGGGATTCACCAACATAAGGCTTACAGTTACTCTTCCCTTTCAACCGTCGCAAGCGTCAAGCATCTGGAGAATAAGATGGGTATTCATACTATTCCATACGAAAAGATATCGTTCTAGTCGCCGGACTCAGCGCATGTGGATTTCTCAGACTGTTGCAACGGGCACTGAGAAACCATTGATCTTGTACAATAGAAGGATTATGTAAAGTCTGAAAAGAGAGTGGAGTCCTTTGAACATGAAATCCTCCCGATGAAGACTTTTGCAATGGAAACCACGCTTATTCACATTCAAGATACACATTTATCAAATAGAGCATAACTGACCATGGCGACATTGGCTGTAACGACACGGTGAGGTTTCTAAATAGCTGTAATATGACGTACTCAATCCCCGTGTTGGTACCTATCATATTACCAAACTTAAAATCTCTAACATTTGCATGTAGACAGATTAATGTTTGCAGGAACGTATTTTGGAATGCGAAACGTAATATTTTAGCCTAGCGAATTCAGTATTTTGAGTACAAAGTACTATTTACTGGACATATATTTCTTATAACTTGTTGCTGTTTTTACATCTCACATCACACTGCAAAACCGTTAAGTGTATACGACTGAACAAATTATTTATATAATCTTACAAAAGGTTGTTCTAATTAGACTTACTTGTTGAAAGACATTTTAAATAATTTATTTTACTACAATCACCTTTCTATGTTTTTGTTGCTTTATTTAAACATGAGAATTACTTCTATTTAAACAAAACTTCTCCTGCTTATTTTACTTTTGAAATATATAGATTACGAGATATGTTGCCTTATTGGAGAATAGGAAAATACATGCATGATGAAATTTAAATGATTAAATGTAAATTCTTTATAAATAATGCAGAGAACTTATAAGCATGTGTTGGAAAGATTACCATTTTATAAATTATGTAGACGTTTTCTCATAACTACGAAATAGTTAGTTCCCTGTATAATGTGATATCACTATACGAAGAAAAACAACAATATAATAAAAAGGAAGATGCAAGTAATGATATGTATATATATATACATGTCTCTTATTATGTGAAACATATTTTATATATCTAATTATATTAGAGCTATCATCAATATCCCTCTCTATATATAATCCTATTGTTTTCAGCAATAACTTTACTTCAACCAACTTAAGCCAAGGTTTCACTGATGTAATATGAATATTTTCTTTTTCGTAGATTAACTGCATAAAAAGTAATTAACACTAACTATTACTTAATTTTTGCAAATGATAGGTTGGGTTAATACATTACTTTCTCTATGACAGTAGAAGAGTAGAATGAATGATCATATTGCCATGTTTTACACGGAACGGTTTGATTTCGATCGACTGTTAGAGATGATAGATTTCTGTAAATTTTGTACATTTCACATGAGCTATAACTTTCTCCTCCAAAGCTTTCATCTTTTGGTATGGCAAGATCTTTCCAGGAGTCTGTGCTGTAGTTTAGTAGAGGATCCGGAGGAGAACACCAGTGGCTAATATCTGGAGCTAAAAACGTTATCGACAAATTATGCCAGGCAGATGGAAACCCAAAAAATATAATAATAAGAAAAATAGCTCGTTGCCAGGGGCCATATCCTCCAATAATGTCCGAAACATCCTTGATTGATTGTGGTTCTTCATGAATCTGCTCCTCGCTCCTTGACTTCATTATTTAACACTACTAACCTGAAAATGAAATGTTTATTATGAGAAATTGTTTTCCAACTGTGGAAATATAAATTTATATGTAAACACATAATGCATATAGCACTAAAATACCTGTTTTCTTCATGACATGTTATTCGAAAAAATAAAATCTCCACTTTTTAATCACAACATTTTCCTTCTTTCTTTTAACTACTAATCTCAGATTCAGGTGTTAAAAAGATATTTATTCAATGAAGTATTACTGGCTATGACGAAATGATGTAGATAATTTGAGAAGTTGGAGAGATGTCTTTTAACTATACTAAATGCAAGGTAATTCGTGTGACATATTATAATTTTAATTACAAGTACGATTTTAAAAACAAAAGAACCTTGGTATTTTGGTTAATCAGTCTCTGAGGCTATCGAAACAGTGGCAAATAGGAACTTAGGTTTTATTCACAGATACAATAAAATCAGTTGTCGACTCCAACGTTTTTAAAATGCGTACTAATTTATTGTATAAAGTTAAGAATAATATAAAATTTACAAAAAAAACTCAACATTTTTTGGTGGAACATGTTCCACCATCTTCAGGAGACAAGAAATTTAATTTAAATACCTAAGTAAATGTATGTGTACAACTTGCATATTTTACAGTTGCGTTATTTACAAAACCGACTTCCAGAAATTTACTTCCCTGGCACCAGTACCTAAATCTCTATTCAATATTATTTTATGTCTAGCAGTTTATAATGATTATATTATACTTAATTCATTTTTTGACTTTACTTCTTTAAGTATTTGTACATCGTCCCACTCAATCATATGTGAAGAGTAAGGGAAGTAACGTTCTATCATTGTAAACAAAGCAGGTAATGTGTTCATGAAAAATACGAGTTGTCAAATAACATTCATTCCTTAATTAAAATTCATTAATGGTGTTAAAGATAAAATAGAAGTGAAGGATAAATGTGGAATGTATAAAGTGTCTTGTAGTTGTGGTTTAGGTTATATTAAACAGACAAATAGAAATTTGAACTTTCGAGTTAAAGTTTATTAAAATGCTATTGATATATTAAATACTAATTATTTGGCCTTGACAGAACATGTGGCAAACTTTTCACATATCCTTGAGTGGGACAATGTAAAAATACTTAAAGAAATGAAGTAAAAAGTGAATTGAATATAATAGAATCATTAGAAATTGCTAAAAATAAAATGATTTTAAATAGAGATTTAGGTCCTGGTGCTAAAGAAGTAAATTTATGTAAAATATACAACTTGTACATGTACATTCACTTAAGTATATAAATAAAATTTCCTGTGTTTTTCTTGTCTCTTGAAGATGGTGGAACATTTTCCACCAAGAAACGTAAAGTTTCTTAGTTTTATATTGATTTTAACTTTATACAATAAGTGAATGTACATTTTAAAAACACTAGAGTTGTAAAACGATTATATAAAATATGTGCAAAAGAAATGGCAGTCGATTATAGTGTTCACAGATATATGGAATACAAAATAAAAGAAATTATAATTTTATTGAATAGATCGAAGGTTAGGCCTCATTTTGAGTATTGTGTTCAATCTTGGGTTTCTTAGCTCAAGAAGGAAATCGAATTGTTGGAAAGAGTTCAAAGTAGAGCTATTAGGGCATGAGATGGAGACGTAGTACATCAGGAAAACTAAAGAAATTTTTCTATCTTGAGAAAAAGAAGAGCTAGAGGGTATCTTATTGAGGTGTTCAAGATTATTAAGGGAATTGATAGAATCAATGTATCATTTTTATTCGTATTTGATGGTAAAAATAGTAGAAGGAGCACAAGTATACATTTTGGCAGGGCAAAAAAAGCATCTTTACCTTAGACAGTTTTACTTTTTAAACAGGATGGATGCAGTGAATTTATTGAAGATTAAAGGAAGCCTCGATAATATTTTAAATGATGAATGCTGCATTTGAGCATTTTTTAAAGTGGATAGGACAGTTTTCTTTTAAAAGGTAAAGTAAAATATTAGAAACCAGAAGCCAACAGTTAATACGAAGTAACCATCGCCAACTATGAATCAATTAAAGAAGCAAAAGAAATTTAAAAGATTAGATTATTTGGCAAATTATTTTAGATAATTGAAAGAGGGCATGTTTGTTTAGGTTTTCGTGAAAAGCCACACAAGGGCTATTTGCCATCTTTGAGTTTGATTTGATAAGATGGATGGAAGGCAACTAATCAACAGCACTTACTATCAACTCTAAGGACACTCTTGTCAAATTAAACAATGGGATTTGATTGTTATTGTTTTACAATATTACGGCACGAAAATAAATAAAAAACGCACTCCGCACTTTGAGGCCGTAGGTATGTTATAAGGGTGGGTGGCAGTCAAATCATATTATTTGATCAGACATGAATAGTCATAGAGTTAGCGATGGGTGCTTTGACCAGCTGCCTTCCCTCTCCTCTGTGACTTAAAACGTACGGACGGGCAGCATTTACAGCAATTGTATAGTTTTACGCGAACATCCGAATCAAATGTATTAAGTGTGCAAGTATTTTTAGTAGATCTAAAACCGCTTTTTGTGTAATAAGGTTTTATGTTTATTAATTTTCTTATTATAGAACATTCAAAACCTGAATTGGCCTTAGGAAAATTAACAATTCTATTTAATAATAGCTCCCAGTAGGTCAACGGTAAGATTACAGACTTACAAAGCTAAAACAAAGCGCTCATAACATATTCTCTAATAATAGCTCCCAGTAGGTCAACGGTAAGATTACAGACTTACAAAGCTAAAACAAAGCGCTCATAACATATTCTCTAATAATAGCTCCCAGTAGGTCAACGGTAAGATTACAGACTTACAAAGCTAAAACAAAGCGCACATAACATATTCTCTAGTTTTGCGCTGACACAAAATCAATAATTTCATTTGATAACAGGTAAAAATAAGAACAAATCTTTTAACAAGACGAAACATTTCGCTACTATTAACTTATCTTAATATCTTTCATATTTCATTCTTAAGTATATAAAATAATACGAAAAGAATACACACATATCTGTAAAAATAATAATAATTTTTTTGTAATATTTAATTAGCTAATACAGAAAACCTTATACTATTTTCTGTTCCGGATTTTATACCGGCGTATAATGGTAAAATCAGCTTAAACCTTCCCACTTTATATCACTTTCGTTGAAAAACTTTTCTTAAGCCTTCACTCATAATGCTTTGGAGAATAAAACAAACAGTAGTAAAATTTATTAAAACCTTTATAGCATCAAGAAAAATGTTATCTTCGGATAGACGTTAAGATGATACTTTTTCGTTTTAACAAATTTAACCGTCTTGCTGGTTACTTCAGCTTAGTAGTAAAGTCTTAGATGTGTTTATGAGGCTATATGGGTTCTATCATATGAAATTTTAACTATAAAAATAAGGGGAACAATTCAGTGTTATCAGTAAATCAAACTTAGTAAGCTACAAAAAATATTAGTAAAATGTTATGATCTGCAGGAACTTCCAAAAACGCAAGCCTCATAAACACATATAATCTTTAGCTGTTGTCATGCTGCGTATTATACTTCTGCATATTAAAATAAACTTCGAGTCGGCCCAACTACTCCCGCTAGGCAAGACATAACCAAGTATTATCGCCAATTCTTGCAGTACGTTTTTAATAAACACTGCAAGATCAGACTTTGGGGATTATCCTTAGTTTCTAGATGTTATTGCAAACACATCTTTTCAACATCAATTCTTTAGGTTAAAAAAAAAAGACATTTCTTTGTCTGAAAACCAATTTAAAACCACCCAGTTCAGTTGCAGTTGTATATAGTTGAAATACAGAATGAATTATTGAGTTATAATTTTCTTGCCTGGAATTCTTTTTGTATAAAGATCATGGCTTCTTAAATTACTATACGTCTTTTTTTTTTATCTGAGCTTTTGTTGATATGGTATCTTTAAAAACTTTAAACAAACAATTAAAAGCAATATTTATGTTGTTATTGTTGTTTGTAGTTATGTAAAAAGCTACACGATGGGCTATCAGTGCTCTGCCCACCACGGGTATCGAGACCCGGTTTCTAGCGTTGTAAGTCCGCTGTGCCACTGGGGGCCAATATCTATGAATAGCAAAAGATTCTGAAGAATACTTTATACTTTTGGTATGTTTTTTTTACATTTTCTTTATCTTTGTACCAATCTTTATTTGGCAACCTAAGATGCAAAATAATATGAAATGAAAGATCACTGTAAGATAAATGCTTCTACAGGCCTTGTTACATTGGTTAGTTAGTTGTTTGATAATGCAATACCACAAGAAACCGAGTTTTTATTGCTCAATCAAGACGTTTCCTCCTCAGATTAATGAAGCTTCAACTGACTATTCGATCTACATACACGTATTGCTTCTAGAGCACCACTGATGAGAATGAGATAAAAAAACACTTCTTGCTTGCTCATGTGTTCTCATGTGATGGAGGTAAAGAAACTCCTTCCTTCCTAAAATACGATAAAAAAAACACTGTCTATGTTGATCCTCCGAATACGGGAAACTTCTAGCTGATCCATGTAGATAAACAACTATCCATTGCTAAGAATAGTTTCTGTTAATGGCTAGAGTCATCAACTAAATTCCGCACTGAATTTCTTTTGATATTCAAATTGTGAAGTCCTAAACCAATATTATTATTTTCCCCTTATACGTTTATTGGGTGATAAAAAGTGTCATAATAACTAACGATTCTACACAAATAAAATTTTAGACTAAAGCGTTTATTTTTTGCTCTTGTTTTTATTGTAACATTCTTGTTCAAAGATTGTTTTTTCTTTTTCATCTGAGTCAGTCATATACGGTAAGCTTTGTATTTCGTTTAAGCATTTTGTTATTGAAAGATACACCAAACACACATTTATCATTAGCTAGATACTCGATGATATAGTATCTAAAAGGACAGGTATAGTGATCTGCAGAAGGTGCATTGAAAATAGAATATAAGGTGTTGAGGTTAAAATGAACTTTAAGGAATAATACAAAAAATATCTCTGATTGTCTATTGCTTCTTGATGAATTATTAAGACAGTTATTAAAAGAGAAACTAATGAATATAAACTATATTTAAATAAAATAAAATAAATAAAAAACTGTACTTTAGATTCAATCGAGGGTAACATGCGTTATCCGTAGTGTAATGGTTAAAATGATAAAACACGGCGATACTTCAACAGTATGTCTTGATTCACTCTTAAAAAAAACAAAACAAACTACAAATATGTTTGAGAAAAAAAACATTTGTTCACAATTCACCTTTTTACTATAGCTGACCAATCAGAAAATTGAATCACAAGAATCTGGAAGTATCTCTGAAAGCTGTTTAGCACTCATCTATACATAAGGTACAATAATAGGTAGTTTTCGTCATGGGACCTAGTTATTTATTTTAGCGCAAAGCTACACAATAGACTAACTGCGTTTTGTCCACCATAAGGAATCGAACCTTGGATTTTAGTGCTGATCCACGGGGAGAGGACGAACCAGCTAAAGAAAGTAAAAACTAGAATTAAATTTAGTTAAATAAAGCACATGACCTCAACTATGCTCAGGATGTTTATAATCAGAATAGAGAAAAGTTTTAGAATTCTCCTGATATAAAATATATAAGAGAGTGATATTATGTGGCACTTGCATATCACAACTGCTTTCTCCAATATCTTAGGCTTGCCCCCATGCTAACTTCAATTTAAAGTTTACAACATGATCCATTTGAGTTGTAATTCACAGTTAGATTGGGCACATTACAAGAGGTTTGCATGTGATGCACAACTCAGTAAATGAACCTTTTGGTAGGTGATACTCATACACAACATATGCCGTTACCACAAACTGATAAAGAAACGTATAACACAAAACAAAAGAAACCTTTTAATTTCCATAATACAGGAATAAAACTCTTTTACATCAAGAGCCCTGTGTTAGAGTCGGGTTAGAATTCATACGATATCACAAATTATTTCCTGCACTTTAAGCTGAGATTACATTTCAAGTCAAACCCCTACTTTGGATGCTGCCTGTCTGCCTTTCCTTTAGTAAGTAGCTCATAATTAAGAATCCCGGCAAAGAGGCCCAGTAACCTTGCCTTAATTATGAATATAAATACTTTAGATGAAAAATACAAACTAATAGAAAATTTATCCTTTAAATCCAAGTTCATAACAAAATATATAAAATAAACTATTAAATATACAAAATAAATACTAAAATTGACTCTCGATACATGTATATAGATATAACCCATTTAATAAAACAATTCAAACTTGTTGGCGTTATGTACAAACCTAAATAAAGGGATGTCTGCATTGGGTCTACTACTGACAATCGAACGCCAGCTTTAGGCATTATTGGCCTTAATAATGGTTAGAGACGGCTTGAATGGGTAATGAAGAAAAACTTTAATATAAGTTTAAATGTACATTTGCTGTTATGTTAAAGTTATATTAAAGTTTTTCTTCATTACCTATTCAAGCCGTCTCCAACCATTATTAATCACAAAGTGGGTTCCTCGTCATCGAATTATTGGCCTTAAGCTTACCACAACCATTGAGCGACTTTTTATAAAGAAAGCAGAAATCATGAGGGGATATGAAAATGTAGGAAGCATATAAGAAAAACAATTATCTGCTCACCAAAATTAAATACTGAAACAGAATTAGATCAGAAATATATGGGGAAATGGTTAACAAATAAGGAATACAACTGACACAGAATTAGATCAGAAATATATGGGGAAATAGTTAACAAATAAGGAATACAATATAAAATGGAATTTGACCTAAAAAAACGAAAGACAATATAGTTATATATTAAAAAATTGTTCTCATGAATTATTTATAATGCGAATGAACCTTAAAATAGAATAATGTAATAAATTTCGTTTGTTTGTAGTTAATCACCCAGCTACAAAATAGGTTATCTGTGTTGTGCTACTACGGGTATCTAAACCCGGTTTTTAATGTTATAAGCCTTCAGACTTACCACTAAGCCAATGAGGGGCGATATATAAAAGCGTAACATACTCTTCAAGTTATAGTAACAATGAACCTTTTCACCAATCATTATTTACATATTTACGAACCTCTAGTTTAAGATAAAGAAATAAATAAGTAAAAATTAGGTAAATAAAAATGAAAGAGGTAAAACGTATAATCAATGAATAAACACATAAAAACTTTCTTAAATTACTTATTCACAATAGGTACATTACATCAATAATAGAAGAATAAACTAAAACTAAATACAAACAAAAAATATATCAAGAATAATTATAGAAACTCCAAGCAAATTTGAATTGAAAAGTAAATCTAGAAGGAATGAGTTTGAAGGACATTCAGCAACCCCGAAGTGGGATATCTTGAGGCTGGGTTGTAAGTTACTTAGGACTGGAGCGTATTTTCATACTTCTGATGACGTCAGCCGATTTATGGCAGTGGTTTAGGTCAACTTTCTCCCACATCCTCTCTACCTCGACAAAACTCTGCATTTGAATCATTCCCCCCCCCCCCTACAATAGTCGGCCACTTCTCAAAAGGTTAATTTCTAAATGGTAATCACGTGTCTCTAATTGGCTGGTTAGAAACATTAGAGTAGCCACCATGGCTGATGTAGATGTTACAGGCACAGCTAGAGACAAGGAAAAAAATTAGTTCTTCTTTGGCGGTCTTGCTTTTTTGAAGTCAGAATCTTTATCTTAACCATGGAGAAACGCATCAATAATTATCCTGCTCGGCTGCTTGACACATAAGCTATGTTCCTACTGAAGGTAGTTCCACATCTCTTTCTTATGCTGGTGCCTCTCCTACCACTCTTTTGACTGACAAACAGCATGATTTTGAGTATTTGGTGGAAGGTGACTTACATTTACCAAAAGTCTTATGCTTCTCTACTGTGTTAACTTATCTGTGTTGGTCAAACTTACAGTTACCAGAAGTATTGTGCTTCTCTACTGTGTTAACTTATCTGTGGTGGTAGAACTTACATTTACCAGAAGTCTTGTGCTTCTCTACTGTGTTAACTTATCTTTGGTGGTTAAACTTACATTTATCAGAAGTTATGTGCTTCTCTACTGTGTTAACTTATCTTTGGTGGTTAAACTTACATTTATCAGAAGTTATGTGCTTCTCTACTGTGTTAACTTTTCTGTGATGGTCAAATTTAGAGTTACCAGAAGTCTTGTGCTTCTCTACTGTGTTAATTTATCAAAGTTCCTTTTACTGTGTAAAGAAATGTCCCCGAGATAGAACTTTTAATTTCTATGTATTTGGTGTTCATTTATCAGCAGTCACTTCATTATTTGTATTGTTTGTTACCACAGCTGAGATTTTACCATTCACAGACAAGCTCTCACATACTAGCCAGAAAGGTGGCCGGAATTTCCATGCTTTCTTTCCTGAAATTCATCAGCGATTTCAGTGATGTATAACATGTTGAGTAGTAAATTATCAACAAAAGTAAATTGTCAAAAATACTTTACGAATATTACAACTGCAAGCAGTTGTTATTGTCATACAGTAATGGCATTTGACGAATATTGGAATATGCAAGCTGTATGCTATAACATGCTTTACCTCGTTCTGTTCTTGGGGGTGACACATCTCCATTGTCACTGGCATCTGTATCTTGGATTAGTTAAATCTTTGGATAAACTAACCCAAAAGCACCAAACAAGAAACATTTTAGAGACTGTAACAGTTTTGAAAAGTCCTCAATAATTATTAAAAGTAGGTTAAAGTTGGTGCTACTATTGTCAATATGTATCCACAAAGTAAAGGTAATGTGACGCAAAACTGAGAAAGCCTTATACTTCTTTTTTAATCATACACTTCTTCCAGTCTACCATTGTTTTTATTCTAACAGGAAATGTAGACACTTAATATTTCCTCATCATGTGTTAATGATAGCACGTTTCTCTGGATTCAGTTTCATGGATGTCTACTGAGGCCTGAAATATATGATCAAACATTGAAATAACATTAACGTAAGTAAAATATCACTCCCACTGTATAAAACACATAATTCGAGTTCCATTAGCCTTTACAAAGTAGCTGGTGCATTGCAGAATTTGAATGACACGAAATAAAACTCATACAAACCTTCCCTGTTACTGAAAACAGCCTCGGTTATGTTTATATCAGTTAGCCTGAATTACTAATATTTTATTATTTTGTTTCTTACTACCGCTTCTAGTGATAGCCAAGCACTCTCTTAGGGTTGAATGATCCCATCATTCAGCATCCGGCCTATTTCAGCACATCCTTGGTGCTTCAAGTTAGCCTGTCTAGTGATTGCTTTATAAGATGTGTACTTCGGCATTTGTGTGATATTTCCAGCCAGTTAACTGTTCCAATAAATACAGAGGCAAATCCTCTTATAATTCCTAAAGTTTTCTGTGCTAATCTGAACTTGGTTTGTCCGCAGTGTACATTTCTCTATAAATTCATTGTGATTACAGTAACACTAGCTACATCAATATTTTCAGTCACTTCTCGTGGCCTGGCGGTTAGAGTGCTCGATTTCAATCCCATCACCGAACATCTTGTCTTTTCAGCTGTGGAGGCGTTAAAATGTGACGGTCAATACCACTTTTAGTTGTTAAAGAGTAGCTCGAGAGTTGGCAGTGAGTGATATTCTATCTCTTCTAAATTAGGGACGGCTAGCTAGCACAGACATTCCTCGAGTAGCTTTGTGCGAAATTCAACAAATAAACAAAGAGTCATTTTTTTTCGTGTACCGTACCAATAATTGTTCCATATAGTATTTTTACTTTTTGTATGTCATAGTTACAAATAACAACTTATTTGTTTACAATAAAACCTAACTTATTTAGTCCAGTAAGTTATAAAATCGGAAAATTTAGAAGGTCAAATAATTTACACTTTGGTGAACATCTCTGATACACTTTCGTCTACAAAATGTAAAGTTTTAGGCCAATTTTGGCTGAGTTCACAGTTGATAAGACTTGTCTTAAAAGGTAAACTAATTCAATTTTATTATTATTTGTGAATTAGAATATGGATATTGTCTACATAGTTGATAATTTCTTAATTGA
The DNA here is from genome assembly GCF_000517525.1 of Limulus polyphemus. Classification (NCBI taxonomy): domain Eukaryota; kingdom Metazoa; phylum Arthropoda; class Merostomata; order Xiphosura; family Limulidae; genus Limulus; species Limulus polyphemus. Next base: position 1,183,268 of record NW_013665697.1, on the reverse strand, counting down.
TGCGATTAATTACTTACTTTATGTTGAAAGCAGTATTTAACATTCTCTTACACCTGTATCAAATATTAAGGATGTGAATGTGTCTGTCGTCTTTAGGCTTAATAATACTCGTCATGCTAAGTTATAGATCATTGAGAAATTTGAGAAAGTTGATAATTTCTTAATTGATGCGATTAATTACTTACTTTATGTTGAATGCAGTATTTAACATGCTCTTACACCTGTATCAAATATTAAGGATGTGAATATGTCTGTCGTCTTTAGGCTTAATAATACTCGTCATGCTAAGTTATAGATCATTGAGAAATGATAAATATCCTAATTTTAAATATGTCAGGTTTGTTTGCACTGTTAGAATAAGTAAACAAAGAGTTTTCTCATTATGTGAATTATAAGTATAAATATCTGTAATAATGAATAAAACAGAATATAAATTAAAAATTTAAACATGCGTAGGTCTAATATAAACTAATGTCCCCATGTAATTTAACTGTATTAAAATATAAAAATATTAATGCACTGGAAATGAGCTCCGGAAAATATTTTTATATTTATCTATCAATCAAAATACTAGCAATGTGTAACCAAGTACGTCATTTTTAACAGTTAGAGTGAAAACGTGATTAATATAGACCTAAAAATTTGTTTTTAACAGTTTACGTTAAAACGTGATTTATATAAGCCTAAAACTATATTTTTAACAATTAAAGCTAAAACATAATTAATATAGGCTTAAAGAAGCTCTAAGGATTTTCGAAAGTAAATATTGTTATTTGCAAGAATTAGAAAACTCTCAGCTAGAAAGTAGTCTGGAGTAATTGAAAAAGTAAGAATGAGGTGTTTAAAAAATTCTGAATAAACATTTTTTACTAAAGCCTTTCCTAACTATAAAACTAGATTTGAAGTAACCGAAAATCAAAACTAATTGAAAAGCTTTCTAAAAATTTCCCACTAACTTAATACTAAAATAGTTTTTGTTTAAATTAACATCATACTTTCTCACTTGAAAACTGGTATGTAAAGGGGTGTATTTCAATGTTGTTTTGCCTTTGAATATCTGTCAGAGGATTCTGTTTAAATATAAAAATACAATTAATGTATACAATCTTGGTTTGATATTTGTATTCGTTATTTAACATTTCAAGCTATAAAATTATTTTTTCCTTAGGAGCAAAGTTTGCAGAATATTTTGTGTGAATATTTTAAAACCCGAAGAATATTGTAAAATGGCGATAATCGATTCACATTTCACACGTTAAATGCAGCCACAGTATATTTCAAGCGATATGATGTTGTTACACAAATAAAGGAAAGTTGATCTAATCAAACAATCCATGCTATGAGTATAGACTTGATAAGTTTCAAGTTACTGCTTTGTGGAATACTTTGATTCATAGTTTCACATTATCTGAACGTAAGCGCGTGATATAAAATTCAAGTAAATTGAAAAAATACCTTGAAAATTCAAAATGATGAGACACTTTCCCAAAATGTAGTTTAAAAACAGCATGTTTTTGTTGTATAAAGTTCAGCTTATAAAGATTAGTCAAACAAAGTACGTAAGCCTAAGATCATCTTTTCAATTTCTTGAGCACTCTACACTTCTTTATAAAATCATTTCTAACAATCAACAGTCTTTCTGTAAAATTCCACCAAATTATGTTTTCACAAGAATATGTCGGAAACGAGAGCTTGAGATGTTGTTGTGCACCCCGGCAAACATTTCCTTAAATTCCTTAAAATTTAACGATGTCTGGAAAAAATTCATTTTTAGCATGGTTAAGAAACGAAAAGACTTTTTGTACTATTCAAATTAGATGAATAATCTGTGAACACAATAGACTCTTCTGGTATGCAGATTTTATTTATAATTCTTACATGTGATATTAGAAGTCTTAACTTTTCCTTTCTAGTTCTTCGGAGAACTTGCAAAGAGGAAGATTTTAATTTTTTCGAAGAAGCTCGAAAACTTGCTATTGAAATAATGGAAAAAAAGTTTAATTAATAAACATGGTTGCAAATATGAAACCATTGGCTACTTTCTTATGGATTTACCCATTTGAGCAGCTGCTGTTTCCTTTATGCTAAGTAATATTAACTTCTGATCAACCCATGCTACCTACTTAGATCAAACTAATAATCAACTCGGTAAAGAGTGTAACTAATTAAATATACTTTTCTTAAGTTCCTTCTTTTAGGGATTAGAATGCATTGTTTCAACAGTTGGATACTCGAGCTGTTAATGATATTTTCAGCCAATAATATCCCAAAAGGTTTGCTCAACTTAGGAGATTTAGGTTATTCCTAAGTCCATATACTAAGCTATAAATGAATGGCAATCTCTATAATTAAGGCATGGTAATAAATAATTACAAAACTATACACAGTCAACACTGTTAATCATAGAAAGATTAAAGAAACAGAGAAAAGAGTATACTTGACCAGATTAACAATAATAAATGGTTACCATGCTCTATGACAAAAATAAGCGGGTACTATGCGCTATGTAAAAATGAGCTGTTGATGCACAAAATTTTAAAGTCCATTTGGATTCAGTGAGATATGGAAAGAATAGCCTTTCACCTACAACCGTAAGTACAAAAGTACTTGATTATGTTTTAAATAGATTAAGGTCTCAACATGAATATTTTCCCATCCTCTCCTACTTCACTCCAAGGGCAAAAACCGAACTATTTCATATAAGCAATATTGCTATATAGCTATTCTTAAAAATAATGTTTAATGAAGCAATAACAATATCTAATAAAACCTTAAAGAATATCAAAACATCATAATACATACCAAATTCAAGTGTTCTTGAATAGTTTTATGCTGTTCAGGATCAAACATGAAAATTTGAAAACTAGTAAAGACGATAGAGAAGTGGCTAAAAGACAGAATAAATAAAGTTTTAGAGATAAGTTTTATAGAGAAAACTCACTAACCTTGCCAAAATAGAAAATCATGTTTTTGAAGACATGAAACTTCTTGCTGGTGCTTTTAGGGGTATTCTCGTAAGATCATAGGTGATGCTGCTATCAAAGCTTCATGTATAATGCAAACACATACTGAGTGCTCGACATACCACTCCCAAATGTCCATTAGGACAAATACACTGTTTTTCAGAGTAGCTCCAACAATATGGACTATAGAGAATTTCTATGTAACGTCACTTGCTCGTGTGACTACTGTTTATCTGCCATATTACTGGTCAAGAAACACGGCTAAATCAAATACACTGTAAGCTGTATGAATTAAAAAATAATAATGTCAGAAACCTGGCATTGTGTATATGGCTTGATATAGGAAAGTGTCTTGAAAAATATAATGTTAACAAAAGAACGACCGACTAGTTTAACCATTCTTAGATCTGTATACATTTACACCTTTATAAATACTTTAATATCTACTTCACAGGAAATAGGGGCCCTTAGTACTCTAAATAATTCTTGAGAAGGGCCTACAAATGTTTTGACACTTAATAGTTGTGCATCATTAGGAAGGGGAGAGAACTGATAATATTAATTGTCAGATTATTCATTTAAAACTAGGTTAAAATGAAATTTTCATGAAATCTGGCCGATTGTTAATTACCAAAATTTTGGGGTACCTCCTATCATGTACCCGTGGCCAAACGCCTATAAGTACTTGTTATATTACTCATGCTATTCACTGTTAGAATGTTACGGGTCTTGGAATGGTTAATCTTACCGAAAGACCTACATTGATTTTATGTACATATATATATATATATTATATGTAATTCATCTAATTATGTTACATTTACTGTAAATAGGAAATGAAATATAAAGTGACAGAGTTTGTTCATCTTGGAAGGAATGAAGAATCTGTCTTTTCCAAGGATTTTCCCTAAGAAGTATTGAGCTCTACAATAGGGCCAACAAATGTTCAACAAATATAATTGTTTCTTCCATATGTGACTGAGATTGTGGTACTTTAATCACCCAGAAACATTGGTTTCACAATTAGGAATAGAAGAAACTTTCAAAAATTCAGCTAATTAGGATTTGGCCAAATATTTTTCTTAATACTTAACAGAAAAAGTATAGCTTTACCCCAACCAAGCAGTATGATACTGGGAAACTTCTGAGTTTTGTAATGTAAAGGCTACAAAGGAAGTAAGATGCTATAATCTGGTACCAAAACTATTCAATAACCCACGAAAAAAAACAATATCCCCAAATAAAACTACATAATTAGCATACTCTTACTATATTATTCAATATTTCAATAAAAAGTGATTTCACAATGTGTCATGTATTCAATATGTAACGATGTTAACTTATGAAAATGATAATTTAAAATAAAATGTTGAAAGAGTCAAACATGGCTGGTAATAGTAAACAGTCTCTACCTGTATAAACCACATTATAGAGACCAGAAGTAAAAAAATCTATATTTTGTCTAAAGTCGCTTCCTGCATTGTAATTTTCATAAAAAATGAAAAATTCTAATTCACACAGTTTAACGTGTTAAAAATAAAACACTATAACACAAAAACACTTGTAAAAAATCAGTCTTTGTTGAAATTAGAGGTGTCTATCTTGTCAAAAGATTTATTCCCTAAAAGTCATTTCCTTCAGTGAGGAGTGTACGTACATTTTGTCATAAGATGTAATACTCTTCCGTAAAAGCATTGCAATAGATTTGACGGATATGTCTCAACTAGGTTCAACATTGTGTTCTGACGTCTAAGGGCATACAATAATTAATAACTAGTTAAAGTATTGTTTAATGTCAGTTTTTCTTAATAGCTCATGTCAATTAATAGTGGGCAAAAGGATATACAATTAAATATAGTAATTATGAAAATAAAAGTAGTGAATTATTGATACTAAATGTTACGTTAGAAATAAAAAATAAAGATTGAAAATGACCACTGTTGTATAAAAGAATACGATTTGTAACTTATTTCGAGTATTTTACAGATTTTTATAAAACGATCATGATTAAAAATCAAATAAAAAATGATATAGTAACCAATATACTTACGAGATGTAAACTATGTCATCTGGGTTAAAGAATAATGATGCAGATGACATAACAACCACACGCACTTTTGCAAAATTTAAGTTGCAACTTTATTTCTATTTGTAGCTCCGCAGCGATTACATGGAATTGTACCAGTATCATTTGCTTACTCTTTTGCAGTACACTGTTACTGTGCATATTTCGGTTATCATTTCATGGTCACATTACAGAGCTTCATCTGGTGTGTATGCTATACTAGTAGATACTTTTTGTAGGATATATTCATCAAATGTTTATATTTGAGCCGAGACCTGTTGTAGCATCTCTTGCATAGTTAGTGATAGCACTATCAGTGATACAGAGTCTAGCTTTTTCATTTATTGCAGGTTGATCACAACTTGAGAGGAAAAAGGAATATTTATTGGTCAGATTGGAGGTTTCAGTAGTAGCAGCTGACACAGTGCTGTAGCTGTTTCAAATAGAATCATTCATTACCTTGCATCTGTGTACCTTCTCCAAGTTGGCTGTCAACCATTCTAACTGAACCGAGCTACCATAACGTGTCTTTCTGTGTTGCACTATCTATTTCAGCTTTTCATAATGTGGGGTTGGCACCCTCGGATCCCATGTCTCTGTTTCTGACAGAATCACTCAGCTACCTTATGGTGTTTCTTTTACTGTGACAACTCAGTTGAAGCTACATTTTTGTGACTCATTGGCATGCTTACAGCTTTGGTCAGAAACACAATGTTCCTGGTACCCAAATGATGTTGAGTGAATCCCTACACAAAGTTATTTAGTAGAATGTCTTCCTAGTCAACTGCTTCATGCTGGGGTGTGCTTTGCAATGCAAGTATCGAAGCTCTTCAGCATATACAGCTAACGTTTCACAGGCACCATATTAAATAAGCCTTGAAGTCTAATAAATAAATGATTCTATTTTCTGACAAATAAAACCACTGATGCAACTCTGTAACAACAGCCTCTCAGAGTTAGTCAGATTCAAGGTACTCCACACCATCTAAACTAAGCACCAGATACTACATAATTCGTTCCTGGTTTCAGGAATTCCAAGCAGTTACCTTGTGAAACTGTTGAAGGAAGTGATTTAAATCTTTCTTCACTGAACCCCAGAGAGGTAGAGGTATACTATGTGTCACGTTGTAGCAAGGGCAATCTACCACTGTATGTGGAGCAGGTGTTATCACAGGCATAAACGTCTCTCTAGTTGCTCGAGTTGAACATTCTGGCAAATATTATATCCCCACTCATGCTCGTACGATTGATCTGCATGGTGCCAATACGATCTGCTTGGAACATAGCATCAGTACTTTTCCTCTCATTACGAGAAGCTTCTTGGTTCATCATACACGAGATGTAATGATGAACACACCATCAATAGATGAGTAGCATCGGGTTAAAAAACATTATGTGCCAACTGTGGCTAATCTCTAGTTGCTTCCAAGGGGCCTACCCATAAAATCATGGGTCTTCAAGTAGTGCTGAATGCTGACCTATATGGCTTACTGTATAGACTGCTCCAGAACGTCTCACTGTAATAGTGATCAGTTACCCTTCCTTTCACAGTTGCCTTCCGTAACTTAATCTCGGTTAATCCATGCGAAAACGACTGACATTATAAGTGATTCTAGGTAGAGGTGGCTGTGATTCAGCCATCTCAGGGAGCGGATAGATCGTGAAGCTCTAGTATAGCTGCCAAATGAGAGAGAGAACATTCAATGTTCAGTAGAGGATTTCTTTCAGTCTGAGACCATCTAATCAATTAATTTTATTGTCGTCGCCTTTGTTTTGCTGTTGTCAGGAAATAGAAGTAGCCCGAGCATACTTTAATGGCTACTCTATCGGGTTTTAGATTAGGAAGTACTAAACCCGTTTCACACTTTCAGCTGTGTTCGCGTGGGTGTTATAAGAGTGGCAGTCATTCCTGTTATTCATTTGGCAAGTGCTGTTGAATGGTTATCTCATCTCCGGTCTGTAGTTCAAAGGGATAACCTATGTGTTTCCTGACCTGGCTATTTTGCACATTGTGAGCACATGGTGTCTTTCAGGTGAGAAAACAAAGATAATGCACCGGTATTTTTTTGGTATTTTCTCGTTAAGAACAAATAAGAGAAAAATAAATAGAGAGGAATTGAGGATACAAATCAAAGACCACTTCCGCAATAACTTGAACTTGGTTGATCAAGATAAGTTGTGGTAATTCAAGGATAAACCAAGCACACAGTTATATCGCTTACATAATAACTACAGAGTATATGGAAACACAAGTTTAGTAAAACCGTGTTGAAGGTAAAGAAAATGAACTAATCTAATGAAAAGAAACAAAAATGGCTGATCGTGTAGTGGAATATTACTTTGTAACAATTTACGACGGAATTGAAGAAAGTAGTCTTCTCAATTAAGAAGTAAATGAATTTAAACTATATTTAAATAATAATAAAAAAGAAAATTAACAGTATTCAAAGGTAAAATGAGTATAACACACATGATCATAAAAAGTAACAGTTAAAACACTTCAACAGCAAGTTCGATTTCTTCAAAATAGAATTCAAAATTCACCTTCTATAGCTGACCTGTCAGAAAATTGGATCAGGAGAATTCGGAAGTATTTCTGCCCCATGTGACTGTTGTAGAGCAGTCACACGTACACAAGGTAAAGTGGAACACAATGCACGGAAAGAAAAACATGGACGAAAGATAATAAAGAATAATTTGACACATCTGAACGAAAAATTTTTCTAGTTTATTTTGTACCACATTTCTCAGCCTAATTCCATTGTAACACGGTATTTACTGCTTGACGAAGGCGTCTGCCCGAAAAGTCGTAGAAAATAAACTAAAAAAAGTTTTCATCTAAACGTGTCAATTTATTGTTTATTATCTTTTATCCGAATAGAACACAATACAACTGTTCCATAAAACAGTAGACGGTGTAAATGATTCGGCCCTACTATAAAAACACTCAAGGCTGGATAAAGCACATGATCTCGCCTGGATTTAGAATGTTTCGAATCAGGACTTTAAAATTAAATTATTTTATGATTATGTTCATACGAAATATGCGCTATAAGAGAGTGAGATGTGTGGTATGTTTTGACATTTTAAGAACAAAAAACTTCATGCTCAACTTGTATCTAATTTTAAGAGCTTGGGAGTGAAAAATAAAGAATGCGTAAAATTATGTCAACCACGCTATGCCTGTTAGATCCAATGCCGATGAGGTCGTTTATATATTTATTATACGATATATTATGTTTTATTCAACAAATTTGGTGCTTTTATAGCTGTAACACAATAGAGCATTAAAATAATTTTGGATAGAGAACCTTAACTATGACATTCCTCAGAGATCTTTACGCCTTTGAGTGAGGAAATCGGCTAGAGATTTTTTTACAGATAAATCTGTATTCTTTGGTCAGTAAAGTGAAAAAGAGATTTTGAAGCCTACCTTCCAATAATGACGTATATATATATAATTTCAAAGTTTTTGTGGAATTACAATTTTCAACATCGTTTTATGTGCACATGGGTTAAATAGTCAAGTCAAAGACATCTAGAGCTCAGATATAGCCAGCTATAATTTTGAAAAGTCCATCAGAGGGAAGGTTTGTTTGTTTGTAGTTAAACACAAAGCTACACAAGGGGATATATGTTTTGTGCTCACCATTGGTATCGAAACCCGGATTTTTAGCGACACGATCCTTCAGACTTACCACTGAGCCAATAGGGGGCTCACAGGGAAGGAGGCCAACCAACAAAATCCGCGCCACAAGGGTTTTATCTGTTCTTGGAACCAAAAAACGAAAGTGCCTTTCACAGTAAACTGAGTTTGCCCCCTCCCTATTGACTAATCTATATATAATATTTCAATAGCAAATATATATATTTATAATATTCAAAACTGGGATTAAAAATCATTATGTAAGGAAGTTCGAATTTTTTAAATATTAGTCATTATGGAAAGTGAAAAACATATAAAATAAATTAATTAATAGCAATTTCTACGTCAATAAAATTGCTTAGGCTTTACTTTACAAAACATAAAAAATAAAACATGATATGACGCCAGGAAAATCTCTTCTTAATAAGAAATATAGCCTCAACTCGTCGTTAACGTTCATGTCACCATGTTCGTTTACGATGTATGTCCTATTGCACTAGAACGTAGTTTTATTAAAAAGGTATTTGTCATAATTCTGTTATGTCCAAACATATCATTCCTTCACGCATGTTTCCCCATTGGCCTAGTGATACTTCTTAGGTATAATATTAAAACTTGGGTTTCGATACTCGCGATGGGCAGAGCGCAGATAGCTAATTATGTAGCTTTGTGCTTAACAAAACAAAAACAATTAACCCTATCTGCATGCTCTTCATATTTCATCTGGTGTACGAGTACGACGGTTTCCCAGCGTCCATTTCAACAGTCTGGTCGCACAGGAATTCGCGAATACCCGTTTCATTCTTCAGCTGCTTGAAGTATGAGACGTTTGAACACATATACTGTAGAAGCCACACTTTACGAAACACAGCTAAGGCACGACTTGTTACTCTACATTCTTTAGGTTTTCAGTGTCATTAAGCGCAAGAAATAATCCCGTCTTGGAAATTCGAAAACACTGATTTGAACATATCTTTACGATTTGAGTGGTCATGCATGGCCAGATAGTAGAGCGCTTGACTTGCAACCTGAGGGTCGCGGGTTAGAATCCCCGTCCTACCAAACATGTTCGCCCTTTCAGCCGTAGGGGCGTTATAATGCGACGGTCAATCCCACTATTCGTTGGTAAAAGGTAGCCCTATTCAGTTGAGCGAAATTCAAACCAAAGCAAACTTTACCTACCCTTCTCAAAAACGAGAAATTTTCAGTAAGTCACACTATTCATGAAGCTCCACCGCAACTGTATATCGACCGTGGTTATCACGTGAATTGCTCATTTTCACATTCAAAATTGTTTTAATATAATGCACTCAACATTTTGTATACTGGTAGGATGCTGCCGACTGGCTGCCTTCCCTGTAGTCAGTAGTTCAAAAGTAGGGAGACGGCAAATACTTTTAATATTTGAAAGTTTTGCGGTATTCCAATGTAGCTCATGAACTTTAAAAAAATAAAGAGAGATAGTTTCCTCATTTTCAGAGTGGAACACAGTAAGTCTTGGCATGACCTGGCGCTCATGATGTTCAATTCGCAATCTGTGGGTTGCGGGTTCAAATCCCTATCACCAAACACGCTCGTCCTTTCAGCGTGGGGGTGTTATAACAATTCCACTATCCATTGGTAAAAGATCATCCCAAGATACAAGGCTGGGTAGTGTTAATTAGCTGACTTCTCTCCAGTATATCTCTTCTAAATTAGGGACGGCTAGGGCAGATAGCCCTCGAGTACCTTTCCGTGAAATTCAAAACAAAATAAAGACAAACATACCGCATTGTGCAGTTATAAATATTCTGAAAACGTAAAACTTCACATCATTCTTACAGCCTTATGATTTTAACTCTTACAAAATAGAACATTTGGTTGTATATCTGAATCCATTGTTTTCCTGGAGAATGTATTTTATTTATTCAATCCTCTTAATGCCCTGTGGCACATAAGGCATGAACCAATACTTTCAAACTGTCTATTCCTTGCAAGTTTCTCATCATTTTAATATTTCATTTAATTGTCCATCTCCAGCTTCCTCTTCTTCTGTGAAGTCTACCATGGTGCAGTTCTCGTTATGTCAATTCTTGGTTTAATTAACACATACTCAAGTCGACGCCATCTTGTATGGAGTTTTTTGCCGTTCATTTCAAAGTGTCTTCACTAGTTATTTTGTATGGCAATTTACATACGACAAGTATTTCTGAGAGAAGATGTTAGAGACGCTAGAGATGTTTCTCTGGTCTGTCTGATTTTATTCTCTAGTACTCAGTTCAATATAAAATTAGAAATTTAATGCTATTGTTGTAAATTCAAAGTAACGAAAAATCATAACTTCAGGAAAAGAAAAATTGAACAGGTTTGGGTCTGAATATCAAAATATCTATTTTTCAAACCTCAATATGTAGCTGAAGAAGACCCGCACTTTCAGGTGCGGTGGCGTTGTAACTATGGTGACAGTAATCACGTTATTTAGTTAGGTTTGTTTGTTTGTTTTTGAATTTCGCGCAAAGCTACACG
>NW_013665697.1:1170893-1171140 GCF_000517525.1 Limulus polyphemus | reverse complement strand
TGAGATGGTTCCTAGTATTGGCTGTAGAGTGTTGAGATGGTTCCTAGTATTGGCATGTAGAGTGTTGAGATGGTTCCTAGTATTGGCATGTAGAGTGTTGAGATGGTTCCTAGTATTGGCGTTTAGAGTGTAGAGATGGTTCCTAGTATTGTCATGTAGAGTGTTGAGATGTTTCCTAGTATTGGCATGTAGAGTGTTGAGATGGTTCCTAGTACTGGCATGTAGAGTGTTGAGATGTATCCTAGTA
>NW_013665697.1:1141919-1170883 GCF_000517525.1 Limulus polyphemus | reverse complement strand
CGAGCATGTTTGGTGGGACGGAGATTCAAACCCACGACTCTCAGATTGCGAGTCGAGCGCCCTAACCACCTGGCCGGGCGATTTGGTTAGGAATAGCCACATAGTCAGCAAATACCGGTGACTAGTTGTCTTCCTTTGTAAATATTTCAATATCATTGATGGCTATGCCTGAATCAGATCCCTTAGCGCATGCTTTGCATAAGGTGCCACTCGGGATCTAAATGGGCCAATTACAGAATGGCCATTTTCTTATATAAAACATAATACTAAATGTCCATATTCTATTATAAATGATAAGAAATTCTTTATAACGGATACAAAATGTTGTTAAATAATCAGCTGACGATCTTCTCACAAATATCCTACAGTTATGAATGCTATTTCGAATGTTCTTCGTTTCCATCAGTTTTTTAAATTATATTTTATGTAAGATGGCAGGTGTTTAATTCAAAATATAGTAGGCTTTAAAAATTCACAGTAAACATGTCAACCTTATATATATAATAATTGGTGAATTGAGTGATAATTTGGAACAGTCATATTATACTTGAATGTATAAGATTAGACAATTTAAAACTATTCATTAGATACAAACATAATTAATTAAGTTGATTTCATGCTTACGTCAGTAGGAACTGCGATTTTGTAGTGTCTGTCAAATACTAGTGGCCCATACTTGAACAATACTTGAATTAAGTTTCGTTTTAAAGCGCTAGATAGATAAACATCTTTAAATAAGAAACACATTTTCGATAACTAATGTATATATAGATGTTATACCTATACTTACAATATCTTATAATAGTGAATGCGCATTTGAATATTGAGAGGATTGTTGTAAATAATCCTAATAAGCTTAATCCGTATCGTGAAAAGAATCCTGCAGCTTTTCTCTTGCAATATCTGCGAATTTCATTAATCAACAAAGATTACTTTTCATATCTTATTAGGAGTCACATAAAATTTTATTACATTTGGGGAGCATTATTCTTAAATTTATCTAAGAAACTTTATTTTGTAGCTATACACAAACTACAGCCGGCACCACCTTAGGACTAAGACGATTCCGAAGCGTCATGGAAGCGTTCGTTTTACAGTACGTGGAACTTTTCCCTTGTAAGTATTTGTTACTTATTGATGTTTCGTCAGATTTATTTCCTGGAAAATTATCACTACAGTATAGTTAGCAATGAAATTGTGCATATAAAAAAGATACCAGACGATTTTCATTTTTATATGTTAAATTTAGTGTTTCTGCAATTATGTGAATGTTTACTAAAAACGAACAGAATCTTAGTTCTTACCTTGTCTCTCAAATGTTTTACCAGAAATACACCAATAGACGTTATTTCCGTTGATCGTCAGTTGTTTAGTACTAGCCTATCGGTGGAATACATAAATAAATTACGGTTGTGATATTCAGTGTAATCAAAATAGTTCGTCGAATCCACTATTTTAACCGGGGTTTCGTTAACTTGCACAATCTGTGGTATTTATACTTATCGTCAAAGTTCTTGACCTTTGGTTGAGCCCAGAGTATAAGATAGTAGTTTGATCTAAACTTTAAGTAAACAAGCTATAAAAAGTTATTGAAAGTCTTGCTTCAAAATACTGCTTATCTTCTTACACAGCCATCTGTGCAATGTGTTAACACTTAAAGGTTCGAAGAAAGGTTGCAAAAAAAAATGTTGGTTTTGGTTTACATATCATATTTAGCGAGCACATTTCGAAGTATAACGGACCGAATAATCAATATCTGTTTAATAGCTGTTTAATAGGTCCTCCTTTAGCCTTAGCTGTTTAATAGGTCTTTCTTTAGCCTTAGCTGTTTAATAGGCCTTTCTCTAGCCTTAGCTGTTTAATAGGCCTTTCTCTAGCCTTAGCTATTTAATAGGCCCTCCTCTAGCCTTAGCTGTTTAGTCTGTCTCCTATAATACTAATTATATGACGATATCAATCAGTCATAGATTGCTACTAGTTCTCGAGACTATCAATTAAAATTTACTCCCATTTTGTCATACAATATCCCATAGTTTATTATGTGGCTTTACTTCATTTATTTTCAATATTTGCTACAGAGCATTTCAATCGGATTTTTAAGCTGGCAATTTAACAACCTTATATCACTGACTATTTTTTCCCACGAGAAAGATTTCTTATTCAACGCCCCCCCCCCCCCAGTGGCACAGCGGTATGTCTGCGGACTTACAACGCTAGAAACCGGGTTTCGATACCACTTTGATCATTTGAGTATTTAAATGTATTTCGAGCGTTAATATATTTCTCTGATACATAAATATATCATTTTTCTGTTAGTTGCTTGTGGTTTTGGAGTGTCTGCCTCTGACAAAAGAATTTTAAATATTTTTAGAGTTGTTTTATTATTCCAATGATTCAAATGTCAAGGTAGAGTTGCTGAATTAGTTAACAGGTTACTTTAATTTCGTAATACATTTAATACTATAAGAATGGAAATAATGATTTTATGGAGGTTTCTGTCTTATTTATCCATTTCTTTATTTTATTTTGAGAGAAAGACCTTAACCTTGAAATGATCAACTTCCTTTACACATCAATCATTACTGGTGTGGTGCACATATTGCATCATGTTGAGTGAATATATGTTTTTGTTTATTATAACACTCACTGTTAATAACTGATTGAAAATTGAATTAAAATTCTTATTTTCTTTGTAAATACATAGGCGACCCCAGCAGTAATTTGTGGGATTAACTGCAATAATATTAGTTTTTGTTAATATTTTGTTTAAAGCATAGATTATCAGAGGCTCTATAACCAATAAAGTCATGGGCCCATAAGCAGCTTAATGCATCAGCTGTTTAATAAAAAAAAAATAATGTTAAGGATAATAATTGCGTTTAAAGCTTTTCAATCTAGCAGAATATCCAGCTCGATTAAAGCTGTTTTACTTTTGACCTTAATGTTTATATAAAAAGCGTGATTTGGAAATACATATAGCTTGTATACATGACCCCCCAGTAGCACAGCGGTATGTCTGGGGACATATTTTCTAAGTAATTTCTAAGTAATCTAAGCTCAAACACTTCTATGTCCAGTTACTTTGTCATAAAATAATCGTGTTAGTATTTTCTAGCTAAACGACATCTCTAGAATTTAAATATAGCAGTCCGTAATTTTGAATTTGTGACCTGATGTAATAGTCATTAAGTAGCAACCTCTGACATAAGGGCTTTATTTGCTTTGACCTTAATAACGAGGGGTTCACTACCCACAACTGAAGGCGCATTAACTGCCAAGCTACGCCCAGCACGACCCAGTAAAATTTATGAAATGTTCTTTTTACACAGTTGACCTTGAAAAATAACCTCGCTTCACTACACATGATAACCTTATAATAGTCGTTACCCTCTTGCAGGTATGCATATGCACGCAGCTTAACAGTAAGTAAATATACACCCCCGAGAATGCATTCTTCAAGCGTGATTGTAAATGTAAAAATTGAACAATTCCAAATTAAAGGTTAAAAGAAACATTAGCCATAAAGAACTTAGCACCTGAACAAAACAAGAAATCCAGCACCGGTGAGCTGATGTTAAAAGTGTGAGAAGAGAGAAAACTTTTACTAGAATTACGATTTTTTTAAACTACTTCTAGTTACTACGACAAAGCAATGGCATCATGCACCGCACAGTAATACATAGAGTGAACTTAGGTTTAAATTGAGTCAGTGATAAAGTAGTTGTAGAGCTAATCTCGACTGAAACAAGAAAAAGAAAGATGGACAATTTAGTGGGTTGGTATCTTAGCGATGGTTTCTTTTCTTGTTTTTGGGCTTAATGGGTAGAAGAACAAATGAAAGTGAGTGGCAATCATCTTTTATAGTAAAACTCTCTGTCTTATTGTTGATTTTTCAGGATGCATATTTGTATTATGCCTATTGAGTATCTTAGTAATCCCAACATATAGAGTATACCGACTCTACGATATATATATATATATATTGCTTTTCAGATCAAAGGAATATGTTCATTTGTGTTGAAGAACAAATCTGAAAAAGAACTCATCCGATCAACTTCATCAAAACTGTGCATTACGTATGAATATTTCGAAGATGGCATGCTACAGTGATCTGGAGAATAGGCTAAAATACATGACAAAGCTAAAGTTATATTTAACATACCTAACCCAGGACCGTTATAGGAAACAAGTTTGAACCCCAGGAACAGGTACAGTCATACTTCGGCGTTATATTTTACACTATAAGAAATATTTTTCACGTGAATTTAGTATTTATTTTCGTACTGTGAAATATATCTGATTGTAGCATTTTACTTAAGGTTTGTAGATCCGAAATACCGTGCGCAGCATTCCTTTTGCGATATACGGTGATCCCGTACACAGATAGATTGCTGATGAAGTTTCCGTTGTCACTAATAAGCTAATTTCTCAAGAGTCTATTGTAAGTTTTAATCTTTTTAAATAATTAATTAATTTTAATTTCACTGTTTTTATATGGAAACATTAATATCTGATTGCATTGCTCTCAAATATTTCAGCACCTTAGCCACAAAATAGGTGAAAAGAAAATCCAGCATATGCAGACCAATACGCTGTATATTAGATATTTTCTCCAGTCATTATGATAGCCGGTTACTGAAAGATTATACAGAGAAATCACTGAATTATAATTAATACTGAAGTAACTATTAAGATTGAAATATCAAAAGTGATACTGAAAAAAGTAGTAAAATTAATCGCAAATTGTTGACAACTTAGACTGAAATTAATTAGAGATCAATTGTTTCAAATTACCTACTTTTATGTGCATTGTTTTGGTTTTGAATTTCGCGCAAAGCTACACGAGGGCTATCTGCGCTAGCCATCCCTAATTTAACAGTGTAAGACTAGAGGGAAGGCAGCTAGTCATCACCACCCACCGCCAACTCTTGGGCTACTCTTTTACCAACGAATAGTGGGATTGACCTTCACATTAAAACGCCCCCACGGCTGAAAGGGTTAGCATATTTGGTGTGACGGGGATTCGAACCCGCAACCCTCAGATTGCGAGTCGAGCGCCCTAACTAACTGGCCATGCCGGGCCCTTTTATATGCTAAAATATACTATAAAGTTATGCAGCTAATTGACAATGTTTTTGGAGTTTTATTTCGAGTCTAATGCATTCATGTAGTTTCTTATCTTAAAAAGTATTCAAAAATATTTTCCTTTCCAGTTTCTTTCTCGCAAAATAAGAGCTTAGGACCTGAATGCTTCGCATTATATTATCAAAATGGTTGTGATGACAGCGTTTTGGATACAAGTGCGGCTATTTTAGCTCTTATCAAAAGGATAATTATACGAACTCGGCTACAGAAAACGTGAACACTTTTTTGATAACATTAACCCTCAAACACAGAACTGTAATATGAAACAAACTATTTTACGAGCATTTGCGGCAAGGACACAATTCAACAAGGTGCAGGTTTTAAACTTTTAATACTTTTGTGCAAACAACAAGCCATAATTCTCAAAAATATTCCAAGAAAACGACTATTATGAAAACAGAAATGTGTTCACCTTTTTTCTGTAGTTCTTTGCTATCCATTACGACGCGAAAATCGTATGCTGAAGGAAATGAATTCTTGGTGAGAGTAATTTGAAAGTATTTGCCAAATTGTTCTTCATGACAAAAAACGGGAGGTATGATTATTAAACCAAAGCAGTATCATTGGCACTGAATTTCTTAAGTACAAAGCCAATAGAAATCTTCCCATTTACTGACAGAGACTAAGTTGCATCGTTTATTGCAAGGAATCTGCAATCACAGAGGCTTTAAACAATCTTTCATTGTTATTTAAAATTTTCCCAAAACCTAATGATAAGCCATGTCTTTTGTACGGATGAAATGTGCTTATAATCCAATTTGTCATATCATGTTGCAATATTGTATTATAGGTGTAGAATATATATAAGAAGTGGCAGTAGAAGTAACAAAATTGACACTACTGTTTTTGTTTTCATGATTCGATGCATCACATGAAATTGGAAACAGTCTCTTGGGTATTGGTTTTTCCAAAGCACATGTCAAGCCACACATCTTGATATTCTTTTGGAAAAGTATCTGGTTAAATTGAAATATGTTGGTTTAACTGTTGTGTGTATAGTTTCAGATGTATTATCTAGCCTAATAAGTTTGGTATGTTAGAAAATAGGCCTTGACTTTTTTACAATAGAAATAAATACTTTCATATTATTAATTATCCACTAAAATCTATCAGAAACAGCCTATAGAAGTATTATTTTAACTATGGGAAACTAGAAGAAATTTTGAAAGGTATAACTTTACATTGTAGACACGTAACAAGCATTTAACCTAACCTAATAGAAATTTAAATTGGTCACCCGCCAAGAAAAAGCACGATATTAATGTATGCAGCATAAGGTTTCGGAATTTCTTTTGCTGCTATAATAAACGATGTTGCACTGGGCACTGAAGTAACATCAAGCAAATCATTGGACATTTTTCGTTCGAAATGTCACACTTTTTTTGACAATGCATTGTAAAAACTGTTTATCTCACACTCAGAAATCGCATGATATCAGTTACATAAGTGACACCATTTCTTAAATTGAGTCTAACAGAGTGATAAATCATGAAGATAAAAATGTTACTAATACACTGTTTGTGGGGGGTAGAAGGTCATTTTGCATGGAATTATGGAAACATCTTAAGAAAAGCGAAAAGTTATCTTTCCTGTCGATAAGAAGGTTGAGAGAGGAGGCTCTACACATTTTCTGGAGCTATTAGACAGCTAAATGGAGACTGTTATATCCATCTCATGCTCCATTCAACTCGACCTTCAAGGAAGTTTGTCATTAGCTTATTGAATTCTGAGGCATTGCTATTTTTCTAAAATGATGAAAGCTTCTGCTAAGCAGAATAAAACATACATGTCACATATATATATATATATATATACATGCCAGTTTATTTACGAAACGCCCGAATCATCCCAATAGATAAGTTGTGTATTTCAAAGCATACGAGTGTATTTGGTGGATTACGTGTTCTTATGTAAAGTTTTGGTAAATGGTTGATATTTTATGTACAAATTTAACCTGAATTTATCTAAAGTTGCCACTGATACACTTTTACATTTTAGATATAAGCAGTTGTCATTGTCATCAGGACTTTTACGTCTAGAATTTTCCATCGAGTATTCACTTAAACTCTTCATGTACACATTTAAGAACCATTTATCCTTTGAATTTAGTAACCAACCATTTTAAGACAAATTAATATTTCTGGTGAAATTATTCTAAATACATGCACCAGTTTTTTTATTGACTATTACAACGTTTCGAGCCCATCGTCATACTCATGCACTTTTGAGTGTACGACTACCTAATTATGACTGATTGTTGAAAACATTTGTGTAGTAATTTCTGGCTACATACAAGAAGCAAATACTTGGATGTATATTTAATAAGTTATTTCGTCATTCACTAGTCATCAACACCCACCGCCAACTCTTGGGCTACTCTTTTCTAACGAATAGTGGGTTTGACCGTCACATTATAACACTCCCACGGCTGAAAGGGCGAGCATGTTTGATGTGACGAGTATTCGAGCCAGCGACCCACAGATTGCGAGTCGAGCGCCTTAACCACCTGGCCATGCCGGGCCCCAAATAATCACTCAGTTGCGTTATTAAATTACTTGATATTTGTCTGGATATGTTGCAAGTTATTTTTTTTAATTAAAAGACTGGTTGTTTTGTTTAAACGCAAGGCGGTGCAATGAACTGTCTATGTGCGACCCGCCACAGGGATCGAACCTTAAATTTTTTGTATTATAACACCAGGCAACAAAAATGTCTTCTTTCCTAATAGAACAAATGCAACTGTTTCTGAGTAATTTGACGATGCTGATTCTAAAAATTATGTTAAAAATTACTGATCACATCTAGGTTTCGAGTTATGATAGCTTTATTCAAAATATTCTTATATATCGGGAAATAATATATTTATCTTTAATAACTTTATTCATTCATTGAAAATTGTATTTAAAAATGTTCAAAAACAATACATAATAACAATATCACTTTGAAAAATCAGTGAATATACTAAGATTATATACTGAAAATAATTTCAAGTTATGCTCAAAACTTTGAACATGGTATTATTATTATTTCTGCAGGCCTAGCAGAAGTGCAATAACTTTTAGATCATCACATATGTTCCACCTGTGTTGATCGTATCTGATGGTCTCAAGTATGACCTGCATGCTTTGATAAGTTTCTAATTCTTCCATTAGTGCATCAACATTTGTACAAAAATACAAAGTATCCTTCATGCTGTAGTGAGAAGCAAGACTTGGTAAATTGAAACTCTTGTTCTTGGAGCTAATAAATGTCATTGCTGTAAACGAGAGCCAAGAAGTTTTCCATGCTGCTTTGATAAAGACAAGTCACGAATCAGATCCTTTAGCTCTTCCTGTATGATCAAATGAGGCAGGTTATGTTGAGGTGCCAAAGGAATAGAATTACTAGATGAAAAGGATGAAGATTATTCGCAGGATATATTTTCTGTTTCCCAATTCTCTGGTGAATGTAGCACTGGAAGACCCTCCCCATGAGGTACTGGTTTCATTGCAGATGCAATATCTGGATATTTAATGTATTGTTTAGTTTTGTCTGAATATCCAGAAACATTAGCCATGCAAAAATAACAGTCAGTTTGATGATATTTGGGCTCACACCATATCATGGGAACTGTAAATGGCATACTTACTTTCTTCTTATTCAGCCACTGTGTCAAGCCAAAGATACAAACTGTACAACACACACATGTGAAGCCCACTGTTTTTCTTGTTCACTAATTTTACACCCAAAATAGTGGTAGTAAACTACCTTTACCAAGTTGTGTTTCGATATCCATGGTGGGCACATCACAGTTAGTCCATTGCGTAGCTTTGTGTTTAACAACAAACAAACCTACCAAGTGCCAGCTACACAAAAGGCTATCTGTGCTCTGCCAACCACGGGTATCTAAACCCGTTATAAATCCGCAGACATGCTGCTGTGCCACTGGAGAGCATCTAATTATGATATACTTTGTTTTTTCCATCGATAAAATCTCTGTGCCGAAAGCTAGATTTTAAATATTACACGGAATAGGATTATTTTCGCATGATAGAGACTACAATTCGTAAAAAAAAACAAGTGCAAAGTTATCATCTCTTCATATTTAAACTATTTTATTTATATATTTTAATTTACAACTACTTTTTCTTCGCACAGAAAAGTAGATGTTCGAAACGTCGATGCTTATCGGGAGATAGTGATGAGAAAAAATTGTTTTATGAACTTGTTCTTTTACACAATTGCGTGTGTCTTCATCAGGTTTTTACTTTTTCGCGTTTCAGGATCAATGTACGATGTAATTATTTCTAAGTGTGTATTTTCTAAAATTCTAGCCTCTTCTAGACAAGCTAGCAAGTTTAACATTTTGAATTGTTCACTCATAGTAGTTTATAAGGTGGAAAAAAGTGTATCAACTAACATTCCTAAAGATGCTTCATGTTGTTATTACACTAGCTGCAATTCACACACAGACATTAGGATTTGTGTTGTGGGACCTAGTCCTCTTATTACACCAAAACTTCTTTAACCAGTTTATCCAAGTGTTTAGTCTATTATATCATTTGCGAAAGCTTTTGTCAGTTATATATCTACGAAAACAGTCGCTTTCCAGCTGAAAAGGTCCTTGAATACAGTAGAATTATTTTATATAATGATCTCAACAAACAAGTTACTTGAGCTTTCGATAAACGCAGCCATTCCGTTGACTACTTTAAAATACTTGCATTGTATTACGCTTTTGGAGGCTAATACGATAAGACAAACGACTGAACACGAAATTACGCATAAACGTGGTTGCTTAACACCCAGCGATGTGAATGAAATATTTAGTTCGCTTACATTCATAACGGTACATACTCTTGGGCTTATTTTTTTTATAATTAAATGTTGTTTTGGTTAATTAATTCCAAAATGTGTACTTTTTAAAGTTTTTATTTCATTTTTTTATTTTATTTTATCGGTAAACTATATCCAATACAGTGTTCATAGATACATATTTGTACGTGTGTGTGTATGTATATACATGTATTATTTATGTACACACATACTTTTAATTATTTGTTAGGTCGGGCTAATTTATGTTTTTTTT
Source organism: Limulus polyphemus (assembly GCF_000517525.1). Lineage (NCBI taxonomy): Eukaryota > Metazoa > Arthropoda > Merostomata > Xiphosura > Limulidae > Limulus > Limulus polyphemus. The sequence goes on along the minus strand of NW_013665697.1, from coordinate 1,160,670 downwards.
AGTTATTATTGTTACATATAAGAGTTCTATATTGATATGATATATTTTGAAATTGTTAGGGCTTTTTCACTTCCAAAAGAAATAAACTTATTTTTACTCAATAGACAAAGTAACAACAGAATTTATCAAACCAGTTATTTACGTATTGTTCACACAGTATTTTGTTTTATTGGATCTCAGCTATAACTTAATTCTTATAAAAATTACCTATGTAACTACTGATATTTTTTGTTTATACAAGTATTATTTATCTTATTAAAATCTCGTTCCAAATTTCTTGTCAGAATTTTTATTGTAAATATAAACTATAAACTAAATTATTTGATATTTTGCATTCCGTCCTAAGTTGTTATAATATATGTTACTACCTCTGGCCGGGTGCAACCGAATGGTTAGCGTTGCGGGTTGCAGAACGGACTGTCCTGGTTTGAGACAGGACCTCAGTAAAAGTGCTTCATACGTTGTAAGAGAGGTAATCAATCCAGTAACTCGGTTCATAGCCAGAAAAATCTAGTTAATAATTCTATGTTTCAAACGGTAGTGGCTTTCTGCCATATTTTTATTCTAAACAGTTTTCTATCACTGCATTTTTTTAAGCTTTGAAAATACTGCGAGTTGCTACTAGCGTAATCCCTTAACTCAACTAGAGAGAGGTCTAGGGCTCGATCCCGGTTGTGGGAGACGCGATAAGTGAGTTTTGCTGCACGTGTAAAGGAAGTAATACACAGCTTTATCACGTCTCACATTCACACCACAAGAAGCTTGGAAAAATTCATATTAGGCTTAAGCAAAGAAATTAAAATTGTCTTTTTAAATATGACTTTATAACCAATATTCAGTAACTGACCTTTATATATTCATTACTCCACGATACTGTAATTAAGATAAGAATATAAACATTGAAAAAATATTCACTGTGTCCTAAGTTTCACACAATCGTAATGTCCAAATTGTGCATGCTTTTCAGTAAACAACCGCTAAATTCATTATGGTTCAAATTAAAATGTCAATATGATGAACATGCAGGTTGAAAGCTTTCCATCAAAAACTTTTCTTGTTTGAATATGTGTAATATTCTGTGAAAACGTACCAGAGACTAGGAAGAACATTTATTATATGGTTTCCTGAGAATTTAGATTGAGACTTCCCCAAAAAATAACAGTTTCTCTTAGACTACTTTCAAATATTCAACTGAAACCAATAGTGTGTAATGCTACTAATACATTTAACCAACATTTCGTAAGATTTTAGAATTAGCTATGTACAGTTCCTCCCTAAAGCTACTAGAGAAATATACCATGCAGATAATCTAAATTACTTTGAAAAAAAAAAGTTTGTTCTTATGAAAAGTAATTAACGCAGTCCATTTCGCCTGTATTGACTGCGTATTGATCTCGCTTCAGACCGACATGTATTTTGCAAGCTGTTTCTGCAATGTAAAAACGATTTTTGACATCAACAAAAAAAGAAAGATGCTATGTGGTATATTCGATAATTTAATGTGAATAATCAAATATTTTTCTAGACTTGGGAAATGCTAAACTGGGTAAAACTGCTATGAAATAAAGAAAAACATCGCCGACTTATTTACCAAACTTACGATGTTGCAACTGCACCATTTTGTTTTTGTGGTATCGTTTTAGAGAGAAATATACAATACAAACTTCAAGTAAATAACTGTATTATTAAACATTTCTTGAAAATTTAAAACTTCACCCCAAATCAATTTTATTGTATCAATGTTTGTGTTAAAAATAAATAAAATCAATAGAGATCAATAAAATTTGTTTAAAAAACAACAACAAAAACACACGTGCACATGTATATGTGTGTGTGTCATGCAAATTAGTGAATTTATACACAGACTTAGTGAAATCATCATATATAAGTGTATTGTGCGAAACTGCAATGAATCACTAAGTCATGTATCATGTTTTTAAATAAATAAACACTGTTTATGTTGCTGTTGCTACTTTCACCTTCAAACGTACTTATTTTTAATGGAAATGTGTGTGGTTGAAATGACTTTGTTTATTTAGTTACCTTTCTGAAAAGATATTTACGTTTAGCAGACTTTAATAAGTGATACATGATGGTAAAACATGTATCATATAGATAAGTGTTTGTAACAACTGTAGGAATATAATTTCAGTTACAAATATGTCATATTTCCTAAAGGCTCTTCGTTGTCAAGAAAATGATACATTATTTATTGTACGATGTATGACGAATTAGCTAACATTAACAATGTATAGTATTGATTAAATAATTAATCTCCCTGCTCCCATATGTGTGCTCACAAATTATTTTCTTCGATGTTCATGTAATTCATGATAGAAAGGTAATTACTTCATTGCGTAAATCTTTCTAGAGGCGTTGCACTAATGCATAAATGAAAGAGTGGGTGTTTTTTAGTAATGACAACATACTCGTATGTATGAAATCTGTAACCAAGCGTTTATATTGATTAAACAGATTCTAAGTGACATATCAATAATCTTATAAAATTGTCTAATAAAGTAGTAAAGTTTTAATATCCTTAGTTTGTTATAATACGTTTTCAATTTACATCAGCAACAGTAATCACATAAAAAAATGTTAAATCAATAACAAAATAGTAATTCACGGATTCAGTTAATGAAAATTATCTGAGGATATCTCTGTTGTCTACCTTATAAATTCATGTTACTCAGTGGTTCTACTTGTTACTCGTTAGACAACCGATTACTTCTCCAATGAGCATATACAGAGGGAAAAAATGAGCCCATTAGTTTTTTCATGAAGATGGTTGTTACAACTCCAACAGCAAATAAAAAGCAAGAAGTGCTCAAAACTCAAACAATATTTATATACATACATCAACAACTTTGTTTGTTTAAGCACGAAGCTGTACAACGGGTTATCTCTGTTGTGCACACCGCAGGAACAAAACTGTTTTAGCTCTCAAGTTTACCGCTAAGCAGCCAGAGGGTGCACTAAAAGCTCAAAGTAACGTTTTTTTTTAGATTTTATTTAAAAAAACTTTTTCTTGCTGAGAATAACCAGATGTTTTCTCCATTTCAAAAATTGACGTAGGCGATATCCAAAAAAAAAAAAAGAGAAAAGGATTGCATTAAAGAAAAAGGGCGAGAGAAAGAAAAGCACGTGTTAGATGTAACCTAACTTTACTCGTTTACACCTTTAAAAATTCTTGAACTGCATTGTATGCTATGAAACTGCGCAGCGGAATAAAGTAGAGTGTTGAGATGTTTCCTAGTATTGGCATGTAGATTGTTGAGATGGTTCCTAGTATTGGCATGTAGAGTGTTGAGATGTTTCCTAGTATTGGCATGTAGAGTGTTGAGATGGTTCCTAGTACTGGCATGTAGATTGTTGAGATGTTTCCTAGTATTGGCATGTAGAGTGTTGAGATGGTTCCTAGTACTGGCATGTAGAGTGTTGAGATGTTTCCTAGTATTGGCATGTAGAGTGTTGAGATGGTTCCTAGTATTGGCATGTAGAGTGTTGAGATGGTTCTTAGTATTGACATGTAGAGTGTAGAGATGTTTCCCAGTATTGGCATGTAGAGTGTTGAGATGGTTCCTAGTACTGGCATGTAGATTGTTGAGATGGTTCCTAGTGTTGGCATGTAGAGCGTTGAGATGGTTCCTAGTATTGGCTGTAGAGTGTTGAGATGGTTCCTAGTATTGGCCACTCTACATGCCAATACTAGGAACCATCTCAACACTCTACATTAGAGATGGTTCCTAGTATTGGCATGTAGAGTGTTGAGATGGTTCCTAGTATTGACATGTAGAGTGTTGAGATGGTTCCTAGTATTGGCGTTTAGAGTGTAGAGATGGTTCCTAGTATTGGCATGTAGAGTGTTGAGATGGTTCCTAGTATTGACATGTAGAGTGTTGAGTGGTTCCTAGTATTGGCGTTTAGAGTGTAGAGATGGTTCCTAGTATTGGCATGTAGAGTGTTGAGATGGTTCCTAGTATTGGCGTTTAGAGTGTAGAGATGGTTCCTAGTATTGGCATGTAGAGTGTTGAGATGGTTCCTAGTATTGGCATGTAGAGTGTTGAGATGGTTTATGCAATGAAATGCAAACAAGAAACATGTTTACTTCTAATATACTTATATTAACAACAAGTTCAACTTTACTGAATATGTTACATTTTGTTATGCGTTAAGTATAGGTTAAATATGTTTTTCTATTTTTAGACAATATTAAAACTATGATCTGATAGGCCTTAACCAAAGCTATGAGAGTGCATTATTCAGTGCACATTACAGAATGTAATCGATTCCTGTAAGTATGGCTTCCTTTCATGTGGTTCCTCGGTTTAAGCATGCTAGTTAAAAGCAGAAAGCGTAAAAAAAAGATTGCTTCTATGCGAGAGCTTAATAGTAGGTATTTCTTTTAATCTGAGACCGACACTCATAATGTTCATTAATGTAGATCGGAAAATAAATTGTATTTGTAAAAACTTGTGTCACTTTTCGATTTTGTCAATCGTAAACGATAATTATCTTCATGGTTGGACTTTTCGAAACCTGTTACTCTCACATCTTACAGTTTCAACCTCCAAATGACTGTCTGTAGCTTCAATATGTATTGTATAAAGTTGACACTTAACCAACAGCCCTAGTATGGCATTTGTAGAAAATCTGCAAAAATTATTAACATCCTGAATAAAGAAATCTGGTTATCTTTGTTGGATTCATTTCGCGCATAGCTGATAGAAGGCTATCTGTATTAGATTAGCCGTAACTAATTTAGAAGTGATAGACTAGAGGGAGAGCATCTAGTCAATACCATCCACCGCCATCTCTTGAGCCACTATTTGCAATCAAAAATTGTGATTGACCGTCACATAATGACACACCTCCACGGCTGAAAGGGCCAGCATGTTTGATAATGGGATTCGAACTCACTTCATTGCTAGTAGAGCGCCTTAACTACAAGTCCATTTTAGTTATGTTAAGTCTATGATACAAATGGCGACGTGATAAAAACATAACAAATTACTTGTCGTCGGTCACTCGTATTAAAACAAGAAGAAATCCTCAACAGCCGCTGCACTTGAAATTATATTAGGCAGGATTAAAGTCAATTAAACTATGAGACCCTCTTCCCCCTTCTTATTAACTATATTTTTGTGCTCCAGCAATACCAAGCGTGGGGCATGCGTATACCCGATTAGATTTTATTACTCATCAGGGTCTCTACGATCCTACCCTCAAATTGAAATTCTTTAAAGCAGAAGTAGAGATAAATTAAGCTATTACACTTTAGACGTGGTCAAATATATCAATCAAAAGGGTTTCACCTCCCGAGTCCAAAAATGTAATTAGATCTCAAGTAGATCAACAGATGATAGAGCTATGAGCCGTTCTATGAGCCGCTATACCGTGGCTAACAAGGAGTGGAAATACACACACACACACACAGATAATCGACGTTCAGTTTGTCCCTTTCGATGAATATAATATTCTCGTGTATTGTCTATTTTACTCAACAGATGATAGAGCTATGAGCCTTCTATGAGCCGCTATACCGTGGCTAACAAGGAGTGGAAATACACACACACACACACAGATAATCGACGTTCAGTTTATCTCTTTCGATGAATATAATATTCTCGTGTATTGTCTATTTTACGTTTTGTGTTTCTCTTGTTATTACTTTTCATATATCACTATAAAATGACTGATATTTTTTACAACGATCCAATCTTCTAAGAACTGTTTTATTCATGAAAAACAAATTCTGTTTGGTTCTCAATAATGAAGAGAACGCTGTTCAAAGGATCTTGAGTTAGCAGGGATTTTCGAGAACATTTTTATTTTTTTGATGAAGTTATAAAAGAAATAGAGTAACTGAAAGTGGGGTTTATAAAAATCAGTTTATTAACTGTTTTTTTTTCATTGTCTAACGTCTTGACTGAAGAGTGCTCGACATGTTTAAATACATATACATACAATTATACTTCATAATATAAAACTACACCTTTCTCAGAACGGAAATACATGCAATTCGTAATGATACAAAAAACAGAAATCAGTCGACACTGTGGCTAAGTTTTGTAAGCTCAGATAAAACTATATAACTAAACTACACGTGAAAGTATTATAAAGAAACATATGTATTTAAACTTAATGATGAAACACATCTTTAAGTTGCATACATTAATTTTCAACCGCTGTATTTCAGAAATTTCAATGAAGTATGTTAAACAAAAGTATGAATAATACAATAATTATCTACACTAACTTGTGTTAAGAAATTTGTTTGTTTGTTTGTAATTAAACACACAGCTACACAATGGGCTATCTGTGCTCTGCCCACCACGGGCATCAAATCCGGATTCTAGCGTTGTAAGTCCGCAGACATACCGCTGTGCCACTGGGGGGCGTGTTAAGAAAAAGCGCCTATACGTTATACGATATGAAAGCCTAGAAACCACTCGAACTATATAATTATCTTGCCTTTTGATAGGTACCAGATGTTTGTTCCACTGACATAAACAAATGAATTCTTCTATCTGCAAATGCAAGCCTTGACATTTTCGGTTTGTGGTAGAACTACCGATAATTTGTGTCTATTCTACAGGCTACAACTTTCGTGTAGCTGTACTAACACGTATATGTAAGTCAATATAAAGTAGGCTATTAAAATATATAGTACTAGTTTATCGTTATTGTTTTTTTTTAATAACACTGTACTCTATATACAATCCTCCCTTAATGAAATATTGGAAACATAAAACTGACACATTTTTAAATATCAAGCCTCCTATCAGCTAAAACAAGATCCCATAGTAATAATTTATCAAAAATACACACCTTTCCGTAATGTGTTTGTCACTAGCATTACCACCACGTGCTTTAGAAAAGAAAGAAATACTCTTCCCGTGATGTTATTTTTATTAAAAATATGAGGTGTTATTAATAATAATATACTAAAGATGCCAACCCTGTCATTATAAAGTTGAAACGGCATATACCTTCTATAAAGTGAATTGAATAAAGTTTTCTGTATTTTGATGCTTCTTCTTTCCTGTTGATGAGAGCCAGACAAAGCTCACGCTACTTCCGTCTGTAGACCATGGTGTTATGCAATGGCATAAATCGCACGTGTTTTGTGATGTATGGTAACAGCCATAAACAAAACAGATGAGTCATATTACCTAGCCTAACCTTTTGTGTTTAATCCACAGTATGGTGAACGGTAAGGATGTGAGGTCATATGAAAACGATCTATATTCATATAAAATATAAAAGAATAAATTATATAGTTGAATCTCTTATAATTTTTAATAATGACACACAATAAATTGCAATGAACGAGTATCATAAACTCAACCTGAAAACTACTGTTCCACATATTATATTGATATCCAGTATCAAATAACCATTGTTTAATATGCCGCCTATGAGACACGCTAAAAGTGAATCGTTAACACACTAACCATACACTGATAACGCTGTGTCACCGTAAATACGCTTCTATTTGGCACGAGGTTCGGTTGTCTACCCAAAGGAAGCTAAGTACCATGAAAGAATACACCTGACATATATTAGAATAAACTCAAATTTACGTTGGTAAATGCGATAATTCTTTTTATAACACCCAATAGAGTGTTTCGGAACGGATATCCTCGAAACTTTAGTACATGTGTACTGACAAGTTCCAGATCAAAATCTTTCCGTCGCATAAAAACTGGAAAAACAACTTCTGTAACAGCTACATATATTTGGTTAGAAACGTGACGTGGCATTTGTCGCCTACAACACTATAATAAGACATTGATAATCACATATAGTTACTAATTGGATCTCGTAAAGTGAACTACATTACCTCTGATTGGTTAAAAGCATAGCATTGTTTTACATGCATGACCTATAATGTTAATGGAAGAATGCCAAGCATCCTATTATGTACGTTTCACACAATTATGCTTTATACAGTGTCATCAAAATAAAATCCCAAACTCTTAAAATCAGTTTAGCAAAGCTGCGTTTTACATGATACAGAAGTGTTTTAAGAGCACACGACTTACATCAGTACAGGTGCAAGTACAAAAGAAAGAGGAATAACATAATAATGCAAACTAAACTGGTTTACACTTTAATATATTCGTAATACGAGTATTTTTGCTCAGAAAAGTAACAAGTAAAGCAAAAACTCGGTTAATGGTGTTATAGATACACAGTATTATGTCCAGATCTTCATTGTTTTCTAGTTCATGATCTCTTTCGTCGAAAGAAGAGGAATTCAATCAGGTTGGAGAGTCACAAATTTCAGAGTTTATACAAACATTCATACGCTAAGCACTTACTATATAAATGTGTTTCTGCAATGATTATTGACTATTCACTTGAGTTAAGTCACGGTTATCCAATGTATCATTTCAAACTCAAGGATTGGAATACATCACACGGTCGGAGGAAATGTCTCGCACTCATAACCTACTATATTAATCATTCTTATATAGAGAGAATCTTTTATGATACAGAATGATCCGTTCTTTGAACTGTGTAGCATACAATATAAACAAGATTTACGCGGCAAATATACGAACTATAGTTTACAGAGCCTGTTGGAGCTACCAGTTTACCTTCATTGATAAGAACGAGTCTGTAAATTTTTTCTTCGGTTAAGTCTATTTATGACGTTAAATATTACGAAACAAATATTTTGGTATTAAACATTCTACTTAAAGAGCCACTACATGTAAATAAAAAAACTGTTGAAATTATAACTTACAGCTACACCAAATATCGATACAAAAATCTTATATACAGTTAAAAGAAATACAATGCTAAAATCATTACACAATAAATAATTTATTAAAACAGGAGTCCTCCAGTGACACAGTGGTATGTCTGCGGACTTACAGCGCTAGAAACCGGGTTTTAATACCTGTGGTGGACAGGGCACAGTTAATCCATTGTGTAGCTTTGTCCTTAACTACAAACACACAAACGAACAATTAAAACAGGAACCAGCCCTAAATTGACTCTACATATTTCGGTGTTCTTACGCCACGATCTTCAGAACATCGAACATTTTAGGGCTGGTTCCTGTTTTAATAAGTTATTTATTGTGTAATTATTTTAGCGTTTTACTTATTTTAAAATTATTTTGTAACTGTATATATGTATATATTGCACAAGCGCTGTTTTAAATTATATTTATAAAGAACTTGTTAAAACTTCCACGTAAATAGTCACTATATCTAAATAAAGAACGTGTTAAAACTTCCACGTAAATAGTCACTATATCTAAATAAAGAACTTGTTAAAACTTCCAATTAAAAAGTCACTATATCTAAATAAAGAACGTGTTAAACTTCCACTTAAATAGTCACTATATTTAAATAAAGAACTTGTTAAAACTTCCACTTAAATAGTCACTATATCTAAATAAAGAACGTGTTAAAACTTCCACGTAAATAGTCACTATATCTAAATAAAGAACGTGTTAAAACATCCACTTAAAAAGTCACTATATCTAAATAAAGAACGTATTTAAACTTCCACTTAAAAAGTCACTATATCTAAATGAAGAACGTGTGTATAGCTCCACTTAAAAAGTCACTATATCTAAATAAAGAACTTGTTAAACTTCCAATTTAAAAGTCACTATATCTAAATAAAGAACGTGATAAAACTTCCATTTAAAAAGTCACTATATCTAAATAAAGAACGTGCTAAAACTTCCACTTAAAAAGTCAGTATATCTAAATAAAGAACGTGTGTAAAGTTCCATTTAAAAAGTCACTATATCTAAATAAAGAACGTGTTAAAACTTCCATTTAAAAAGTCACTATATCTAAATAAAGAACGTGTTAAAACTTCCACTTAAAAAGTCACTATATCTAAGTAAAGAATGTGTGTAAAGTTCCACTTAAAAAGTCACTATATCTAAATAAAGAACTTGTTAAAACTTCCAATTAAAAAAATTCACTATATCTAAATAAAGAACTTGGTAAAACTTCCACTTAAAAAGTCACTATATCTAAATAAAAAAAGAACTTTTTTGAACTTCTACTTAGCGAAATTACAGGTAAATAAAAAAGGTACATGTAATAAGGTACTCGTTGAAATTGCTACTTAATGAGTAATTACAGGTTAATAAAATAAGTTGTTCTACTTAAAGAGTCACTGCATATAAATAAAGAACTTGGTGTTGAAACATAAAATACCAAATCAAAAGCTTTTTTTAAACCTATGATTGGGAAATGTATTTTAGTAGGAAATAAACAAAATAGCATATTAAGACTGAGAAAAAGCAAAGTAAGATATTTTGTATTCAAAATAAATAATCTAAATTTATGTAATGCATGGAATTCATGACAAAAACATTTGTATTTTTTGCATAGCTATTAAGGATATCTGTCACCGTCCATATTTTGATATATTAACTAAGGAGAAGGCAGCCAGTCAGAAGCACCCTACCGCTCAACATCTGCGATAAGGGACTGATTATAACGCCCCATACCTTAAAGTACAAGGAATATTTTCTAGTAGCGCACAGAATCGAGCCCAAACTCTTAAAATCAGTTTAGCAAAGCTGCGTTTTACATGATACATGCCCGCTCTGTAATCCAAAACTTTATAGCAGGGCCAACTCGCGCTCCGACATCAATCACAGACATGATAGCAAATTCACACTATTTCTGTTATACGTATAGTCAATAAAAAGTCAGTTTATGTAAATTATAAGTGATTTAATGTTTCTGATGTTCAATAATCTAGATTGTCTTGAATATAAAACTATCTCGTTACAATTGTTTTGAGATACTTTAATTCATGTCTGCAAATTAGAAATATTAGCTTTTAATTATAAAACAAAAATTACATTATAACTTCGTCAAAACTGCAGTTCTCAGAAGTACCATCATTTGTTTGAAAAAATTGAGTTAATATTTGGTAATGTTTTAGTGATGGATTAAATCTGACTTGTAAACATTCACGCCTCATTACGTACATCAAATAGATTTTTAATATTATCTAAGTAATACTATATACCTAAATATAATTTTTGTTCGGGTAATTTCTTAATGTATTTTCGCATTTCTCAAATAAAAATTATAACTTACTTGCAGCAGTGCATTATGACTTTAGATAAAACTTCATTATTGCACTAAAGTACAAGTGGCAAAAATGAAAACGATAAAGTCACATTTCAGAGCAAGATCTCGAATATCTAGCAAATTGTTAGAAATCTTGAATGCTTAATCATTTTGCTGAAACTCTTTTAGTGGTCTTACGATACATTTAAAAAATACAGAGAGTTTATTTAGTACAAAGTGAGCAATTTTTACAAAGTGTGGTTAACCAATAACAACTCTCTGCCGGGTTTTCCTCTGCAGGGATTACTGGAATAAACGTAACATAGCAGCATAACACTATCGTATTACCAAAATCTCATAGCACAAAGATCTCGGAAAACACGTGGCATAACCTTGTCATATATGAATGAAACGAAAAACCTGGTTTCCTAGTTTGATTGTCCTTCGGGCATTGGAGCAAACGTATCTCATTTCTCATCAATAGATGATAAATATTGTTTGTACAGGTCCAACAGTTCCATCTGCGTCTGATGATCAAATGATAAAAAAAAATAGTTGGATGTAAACTTTATATCTTTTTTTTTCCTTTCTGTTATTTTAGTGATAAACAAGATTAATAATTGAAATTCTTTCTTACATTTGTAGTGTTAAAGAAAAACAGTACAGCCGTTCATTTGATCTAATGTTTCTGGCACTACCCCTTCGTTCAAGCGGTCTTTGTAAATTCAATTTCTCAACCGAATAATATAGATTTAGACTATGGAGTAATGACATCCTAGTAATATTATTATATAAAATTTTAAGCATATTTTTGGATAAAATTATTATGTTATATAGTAATATTCTTATGATATTTTGTCTAATATTTCGCACTCGAATTTTGATAAATAATAGATGATAACCTACGAATGTGATTAGATATTTTCTAGTAATATTGCTGTCGTTATATTAAAATATAAAAACATTTTTATTAAGTGTTAACAAAATTACTTTTACTCCAGGAATAATAACGACTGTATAATTACAGTTAACTAAAATATGATTATTTGAATTTTTTTTTTGTACAGCGAACACAGAAAATAAATTAACTGTCGCAGTAAGCAATCCCATTATGAAGCAAAGTGCCGATTTAAAGTAATCATTTCATTGCAGCTCTTGTGTGAATGGAACAGGTTTCTCAACTTTACTTCTGCAATATTTCTATATTCTTCATAGTGGATAGATAGCCCAGCGTATAGCTTAGCACTGAAAAATAACAACACAAACACATAAACATACAAACGAAATAAAGATAACAATGATTAAAAAGTCTTACACATTGACTTTATTACATTATCAAAATTAAGGGTGAAGTAACATGCTATTTGAAAATACAATCTTGAGATTCTTTATAAAATTGAGCAGCATTATAACCATAAATTCCAAAAACTGCTGAAAGAATGTTTAATTACCGTATGACGATTAAGTGATGGATGTATTATATCTTGGTTTCGAATATCAAACTTCCGACTTACGTACCATTCATTTTGAATCAGGGCAAAGCAGTGATTGAGTCTTGTTGCTGGTCTTGCAAATATTTCTAAAAATAGGTTATTTATCTGTTTGTAGTAATTAAACACAAAGCTACACCTTGGGGTATCTGTGCTGTTCGTGGATTCTCTCCAGTTATAAAACGCCACACTTTGCTTACAACAGCTGGAATACGACTTGTTGTATGTTTCTTTCTAGATGGTTTTGATGTTCCAAGTTCACCAACAATCCTTTATTTTCCAATTCCTTTAAAAACAACGGATATCCCAGTCTTCGAAATTATAAACCTCCGATCTGAACATATATTTATGACCTGAATGTGTATATATAACTTGCGTAAATGGGTTATCACTTTCCCTTTCCAAAAGCTATTCGTTTTCTGTGACATCACACTACCTAAAAATGCCAATGTCAAAATGTAGTTCTGATACATATCGTCCCACTGCAATTTTATATCGGTTATGGTTGTCACGTGACTTACAGATTTTTATATTCAAAATCGTTTTAATATAACGAACTCGACTCTTTGTATTAGGGGCATGCCTAAAGTTGCAACTAAAGATATATTAACTTAAGACTTAGTAGCCCATTTTCATGGATCGTCTTTCAGCCAATCAGAGAAACTTGTGCCAGAGATTCCAAGTCATGACAATAAGATTCATTTTTATTTCTAGAATTACCAATGAGTTTCATAACCTCATCACTTTTTTACACACGATTTTTAAGCATTAACGCATTAAATTGTTTGTCATCCATTACTTTTTTCGTTCCTAATAAGATATGAATTATAAAAATACTATGACGTGCTTTTACGAGTTGAAACAAAGAAACTCACAAAAACGAAGAATAAAACCCGTACTAAAGAAAGAATATCTAATAGGTGTTTATAGCAGTCTATGAAATGAACCGATGCTAAGTTATTGCAAAATATAATAAATTAAAGCTGTGATGACGACAAACTTAGCTGAATATGCAGAAACGTCTAAAGGCGTGTTCATAAGGTGATAAGCATATGTTTTTGAACGAACTACGCATGCGTAGTTTAGACCTAAATAAGTCGAGAAAGCCTATAAAAATATTATCTAGTGTATTGTTCACTTTTTAGGAACTTACATGCGGACTAAATGTTGTTTGTGTGAAATATTTTCCAAATGCAAAACCTAAAGTTGAAATCTGAGCTAGTCGAAGTCAGTTGTCACTTGATAACAACGACATTGTGCCATCGTGTACCATATTCGTTGCATTGAAAATTTGACTAAGCCGAAGAAAAGGTAAGGTGATCCTAAGCTGAAAAGCCAACATGCAATCCAGATTCCTTGGACAAAGACCTTTCTAATGATATAGGATTTGTAGCATTTCATCGAGAAATTTGCGAGAAATCTTCCATACAGACAAACACAAGCGTGTTACATATAAAGATACAAACAAAAATATCATCAATATTGTAAGCAATACCATTACTAGGGTTACCTGTGTATTCTACATAGAAAATTAGTAGTTTAACCAAATTATTTATGTCAATTGTTCACACTAAGTGGTTTAACAGGTAAGATCATAAAATTATTCAACATGACGCAATATGTAGACACTACTGGTAGTGAACAGCATAAAAACAAGTCTGTAATATGAGATTATATACATAATATCAATGTACTATGTATGTTCAATATACATTTAAATAGAATACATTAGAATAGTAACAAAAATAACATTAAATAGAAAATTTATTTCCATTACTGAATGTATCCACTTATGATTGAATATTTGTAGTCCTCAAGTGGGTAATTTTACGAACTTGCAACGCTAAAATCCAGGGTTCGTTTTCTCGAGATGGACTCAGCAGATAGCTAAAGGTGGTTTTGTTCTAAAGCAAACAAATCAACAAAACATGTTTGTATATTTCAAACGTAAAATACCATAAACGAATATTACTAAACATATGTCATGTGTTTTTTGGAATAAAAGTTCTAAAAGTGAACAAAGTTATCGTCTCGCTATTTTAACGCTTTCGAACCATCCAACCTTAACTAACATTACATTATTATTTAAAAAGAAAAAGCTTAAGGATTAATGACGCTAAAATTCATGGTTCGATCCTTGCAGTGGACACAGTTCAAATAGCCCGTTGTGCAGTTTTACTTTAAAAACAAACAGAAAAACCTTTCTAAGTGAATGACATAGAATTTTTACATTTTTATAAAGTTGAACATATGTATATTTTATGCTAGAGGTGAATCTCTAATTGAATGGCGGAATTCTAACACTTTAAACGAAAAAAACTCCTATTTTGTCGATATCTGATACTATACGTATTTCCCAGTGGGCATCAGTCGTGAAACAAGCAATTCTGGTGGGTATTAATTTCATCTGGTTTTGTATGTAGAAGAACTTCGGATGTTGAAAAGCACACGCTACGTTAGCCTTCAGAGGTTAGCATGATTCAAGCATAAGCTGGAAACACATCATCACGTTAAGTCGTTACAACACGTGTTTGTACTTTCTTTATCGTAGTATTTTTGTAAGGAAAATGTCAAATTATAGAAAACTTCATAACCAATTAGATCGTTAGTTTTGTCACACCAGAATCACATGCATGTTAAAGTTGACTAACTTATGCACTATTATTTCTCCAAAGGTTCGCAAAAAGTCTGCAATACATTTTACCTGAAACATGTTACCATAAGATCTATAAATTACCCTAAAGAAAAATAGAAAAATTATTATAGACGAGGTGATTTCGAGAAATTTTGTCATGGTGATGGTTTAAACCCATCTATAAAACACGTTTTATTTGATTTTCTAGCATCTTTCCTGTCCGCTACTGCTTAATGGGGATAATCACTATAATTATATATATATAATTTATATACCGGCAAGGAGTATGTATTTAAAATGCACGTTATGACTGACCTAGTCATCTGTGGTACATGCTTCGTTCGCTGAATTTATATTATACTGCCTCAGGTACATTTTCTCGAGTTGAACTGATGAGCTTGGAAACTATCTCTAATGTAAAAATTGTAATGGTGATACTTATAAGTGTCTATGCAACCTGAGGTAAAGAGTGATCAAGCGGAAAGTTTGAAGGGGATTACTTAGTTCGGAGGTAAAGATTGTCCTCAGGGCCAATCAGATTCTTCAATTTTGAACCGTGCTGTTCAGTGAGAGGCGGAACCATTTTCAAACTTTCGTTTTAGTGTCTACTGCCAGGCGCAAAAATGGATTGATATCGAGGGAGAAACCAAGCACAACGAAATAAATTAATAAATAAATTTTCAAAAATTTCCTAGAGCGTTTCAAAGCATTTTAAGTGGTTAGCGTATCCTCATTTTTCTTTTCAGCTTTTTTATTATCTGCACCCATCAATATATACAAAATTATAGCTTATGTGCAATATGATAAAGTGTAATGCTAATATTAACAAGTAATATTTTAAAGCTCTTCGTCGCCTTTTGGCCCTTGCAGTTGTAACATAATGTCACTCTAATTTCAAAAGATTTTACATAATTTATTAATATGTATACTAAGTGTCGAAATATGCCTGTGATATCACTTAAGACGCTTAAGTCTTATTATTCATATAATCACTATAATAACAAACAAATAAATAATTCTTATAACCGTGATATATGTTACTTATTTTATCAAGCAGCTACATAGTTGAGACGTATCATTGAAACCCCAATAGATTCAAGTGATAAAGGTTGAAACTACAACAAATGACTCACAATAAGAATCAGGAGAAGTTTTAGGATTTCTTCGAATATTTGTTTTCCATCACTGAAATAGTTACGTTATTATTACTTAACAATGACATACCTCCTTTAAAAAAATCATTAAAAAACTAAAGTTTTCAATGGACAATATGTAAGAGAAAATGTTTTTTTTATTGACTAGTGTGTGTGATCATTAAATTCAGGTTCACTTAAAGGCCTATTTAAAGTTCTGTGTCTTTCTCAAATCTTAACTTACATTAGTTCTTTATTTAGGTCTTAAAACCTGATATTGTATTCTAGAAGTTCTGATACAGGTTGTTGTTTACTTCAAGTTACGTTTTTCGTCCGATCCTGCTCTATCCGACGGCCATGCATGACGAAAATAGCCCTACAACGCATTTTCTATTGCAGAAGGCCACGTCATGAGATCGTCATGCCATGTACTTCTGATACATATCGTTCCACCGCCATTTACATAAGTGGTGTTTGTCACGCGACCGCTGATTTGCATATTAAAATAGTTTTCATATAACCTACTCAACTCTTGAAAACTGAGCAATTAATGGCTAGTTGACGAGATTTTTCAATGTACAAAACACAATAATTGTTAATCAGTTGTTGTAGTATGCTGTGACGTATATCATGATTTAAGGTATCAGGAACTTAAGAAGACACTATCCTTTATTGGGACTTAATAAAAATACCGACATATAATCATAACTTTAAATAACATAAATCGGGATTTAAAGAAGGCATTCTATATAAACTGTAATGACTTGGCGAGGCTCCAAAAATCATTAGGATATAACGTATCGAACCTACGTAGAACACTACCCTAGACATGTAACAAACAATTTTATGTTAACTTGTTAAAAGACATACATTCACTAAATAATGTTTGAAATTGAAATTAATACTTTTTTCTTGACAAATGTGTGAAAGTGCTTTTATTGTGTTATTTTAGTATAACAATATACTACAGAAATCTCATAATTTTGGAAATTCATAAGTTGATGTTATTTCTTTCGAAAGATGGCACCAGTTGTGCAAGTGTAGAAAGCCGAGTCTCTTGTAAGTTGCCAACCCAGGTGTCTGATGTTGTTTAGTTGATATCCAGCTACCCCTGTAGCCAGACGTTTGTCTTTGTCAATGAGTGGATTATAGTGTAGAAGATGATTATTCTACTGATAACAGCAATGTTTGCCCAAGGTGAGCACCATTTACCTCTGATTTGTCTATTGTTTATGACCAAAGGTAGCTTCTAACTGGAAATAATATTTATTGTAAAGTTCCTACATATCGTTTGCTCCTACCAAAATTCTCAAAGGGCTAAAAACGCTATTGCTCCTTATTACTGGATAATCTTGTTGATTTGTTTATTAAAAGAAAGCCGTTTTCCAACAAAAATAAGTAAATGTTAGAAATAACTTAACTTTTATGTCTAAATTAACAAGTAAAGTATATATCTGGTAGATATCGGTTCTTCTGAAGACAAAATATGACGTAAAAATGGCATACTCTAAATCCAATATATTTGTTTCATTATCATTATATGTGCTATTCGTAGAACAGTAGAAAAACACTTGTTCGTCGTTTTCAAATTGAAATAATGAAATATTTATAGTTTTTGAATAATCCTGCTTTATAGGTTTAGCGTTTTTTAAGTCGTAATCATTACATTTTGAATGTATTCTATATTCAACAGAAATTAAAACAAGATCTTTACAACGACGTATTAATTATTTGTTGTTGTTCTCTAGTGTTTAATTGTTTTTAATTTTCTATTCCATATTAAGGATTTTAAAGATGAGAAAACTGAAGTTAAACAAAACTTTACATAATTGTTTACAGTTTACTAGGTTATTCACTACTTGGGACTAAATTTAATAATACGGAACTGAATGAAGGTATTCCAATGTGATGCTAATATTTTATAGAGAGTTAAAAAATTAATGTCTTCTCACAGCTTTCACAGGCCTGCTTTTTTTACACTAACTTTGATTGGCTGAGATAGATGTTACATTGTATCAACATGATCATTAGTTTCTTTGACTAACATTACTTAAATTATTGCCACTGTAAAGTGTAAAACGGCATCAACTGTGTAAAGATCGCAAAACGAAGATACATTCACAAGTTGTACATACTGAGGGAATTTTTGTTCTTTCGTTGAACAATAGCTTTTGTGTCGAAAAAAAGATGAAAATGGGCGCGAAATGCTTTACGCAGATAGTAGAACTTTATTGAAAAAGAAGAAATAAGAAGGCTAAAGTGATGACATCTTCTGTCTTGTAGGTTTGGTGTGACGTTCGTTCTTTAGCTGTAGAACTATACACAGCGTATTCATTCCAGTAATGCTGTAATCAGGCTAACAATAAATTGTTTGTTAAACGCACGTGTTTGCTTTCGCACAATGTTATGGGTAAGTACAAACTGGTA
>NW_013665697.1:1135889-1140919 GCF_000517525.1 Limulus polyphemus | reverse complement strand
CAAAAAACAAACAAATTGTCTTGGGGTCCAGTAATGGTTATTTGTTGTAATGTCAGCGTGTGAAGATCGTGTCTTGACATTTGTCTATCAATGTAGTTAACGTCTGTCATAGCCAAAGCAATATGAATAATCACGACAGATGAAGGATAAGAATGGCAGAGTTTTCATTTTTCACAGTAGGACACGAAGTGCAGTCGCTATTACTTGAACCTTCTTATAAGTTATAAGTTCTTGAAAAGCAATCTGTAATTAACTGATTACTTGAAAAACACGGAATAGATATGTTAGCTCATGAAAGATTACAAATAAGGAGGGAAGAAAATCAACATTTTTAAAGCCGTAAAAATGATCTACATACACATTCGTTGCTAAGTAACAGAATCTCGCTAACTGTTTTTTTTTACCTGATGCTAAATTGTCTCAACTAAAATTAGCACGCGCACTCGTATATATCATAATGCAAACAAAATCATTACTTCGAATGCCGATAAATCATTAAAAAATAGAGTAAAATACAGTGCAATAAAGTTAAATATTCTCGCTTAATATTTTGTACATTAGTGTTTACATAATTTGAAAATTAATAAAATAGCTGATCATAAAATGCATTTAGTCTTATGTGTGATATTAATAATATAGTTAACACTAGTATATATATATATATATATGTATGATCAGAAAGGAAGATAATTTTAGAGTGAACCAGTCATGCGAGGTACATGTTCCGTAATACAAAAGTATACTTCTATCTGCTGTATATGTTAAGAAAACACTTAGTTTTGGGAATTGAGAAAAACAGGAAACCCCGCACTCACATACATACATAATGAAATACTAATACTGGAGTGTGGGTCGTCCCCTTTCACTATTTTGTGGGTTTGAACCGTTCGCCCGATGTAAAGGTATCCGATTATTCTCGGCATTAAACGTATTTTTCGTTTAATATCGGCTAGACGTATTATGCTTTCAGCTCAATTGAGCCATCATCTGTGGCATTAAGGCGGGAAAAATTTAAATGCTTGCCAACTCGAACGGTTCGTCTGATTGATTATCTATTTAAACAAGTTATTTGGGGGTTCACCTGATTTCTCTACCAAATTTCATCGAAATTTAAACATCCGTTTACTCAGGACAGCTAATGACACGAGATAAACAAATAAGATTATTTTTAATATACACATACGGTCTAGGTTAGAATTGTAAGTGGTGTATCTTTATAGTGAAACTGAGTGACAGAGCTGAAAACAGAGTCTGTTTTATCAGCTCAGTTTCTTTGATGAATGTAGATAAGTTGCTTTAGCAATAGATTGTCCATTATAGTCCGTGAAACATAAGAACTGACAATATGAGAGTCATCCATTAAATGGACTTGTAAGAAAGAGTTGCATGACAAAGATGATAGGTTCCGCTGGAATTAATTTAGTCCCTGAAGTTGCGCAGCATATTTTTGAACAGTTGACGAGTCCATCTCGTCGATCGTTATTATATGATTATACATACATAGCTCACCTATGGAGAACACAGGCGTCCAGTTTCAAGGTTAATAATTCTATGATCTCAATAAAAAAATTAACTTGCTGTGCTGAGTGCAAAGCTTAAACATATCTTCTCAACATTTGCTGGACTTGAAGCATGTTACTTTCCACTTGGTTATTGGTAATTAGTTACTTTCATAAAGTAAACACTGATAGTGGCAGTGGACTGGCGGTTCCTGATGACCTTGTTATGACGATAGTATTTAGTATGTGATGCAGTGTACCTTAATCAGTTTCTGTGTCCACACTATTCCCACTGGCGGTTCCTGATGATCTTGTTATGACGATAGTATTTAGTATGTGATGCAGTGTACCTTAATCAATTTCTGTGTCCACACTATTCCCACCGTGGAACTGGGTAAACTCAAAATTAGCTGCCATTTCTCTTAATCTTTATGCCGTATCCAAATTTTGAACGGTTTTATGGGTCTGTGCTTTTATGAATAAGAAAAGAAAATAGGAGACGAAGTGACTGGACTTACCTTAGGATTCACGTTTCTCGTTCATTTTGAGGCAGTGGGTGAGGTATAAAAGTGAAGTTCAGATCCCATTATTCGTTCACAGAGTAGCCCAAGTGTTAACTAGCTGTCCTCTCTCTAGTCTATCAGTTTAAAATTAGGGACGATTATACGCAGATAGTCAAAGTTCAGCTTTGCAGGAAATTCTTAAAATCAAACAAACAAACAAAACGAAATTAGGGTGCTGTCTATCTACGTCAGGTAATATATGTAATATAATTCAAATTATCACTTTATTCTGGTAACACAAGTAAAACATGCAGGTATATAGTGATTCTTTATTTTTTATTGTGTAGAAGTATAATCTTCCAAGCCTTATTAAAAGATTATTGGGTTTACGATTTGTGTGTGTGTAGTATATTTATCAATTATTTCTGTCTAGTTGATAAACCCAAGAAGCCATAAGCAAAATGCATAATTCGTGGTCATAAAGTATTTTTACTATCCGTGTAACAAACTATGTGCTAAGCTCACTTTCTAGTCCATATAAAATTAATCAGTTAGATTGGATAGTTTTATGTTAAGTATGCACTTCGAGCAAGCATCAACTAAAACTTTGGAAACAAACACTACTATTAAATTTTCCAAAGAACACGAGGTTTAGAAAGGAATTGAGTTAATCAATTATCTATTTCTTCTGGTTTGTTTTGCTTTGAATATCAAACAAAGCCACTCGAGGTTTATCTGCGCTAGCAATTCCTAATTTAGGAGTGATAGACTAGAAGGAAGGCAGCTAGTCAACACTATCTACCGTCAACGAATAGTGGGATTGACCATCACATTATAATGCCTCCACGACTGAATGGGAAGTCGACTCCGCGACTAGCAGATTGCGAGTCGAATACCCCAACCACCAAGCCATGCCAGGCCCTACCTATTATGACAAAGCAGAAATGTAAATACCCGTATGCTTAAATTCAACCATTTTATGAAATTGTGTATATATGTTTTGCTTTAGCGCAAAGCTACACAATGGGCTATCTAAGTACTGTTAACAGCGAGAAATCGAACAACCCCCAATTTTAGCGTTGTAATTCCATAAACTTACCGCTGACTCTCCGGGGACAAATAATAAGTTATAATTTGATAGTTTTCACACATTTTAAGTAAGAATTTCCAAACTATATAAAATATGTATGAAGAGTTTGTGGTGTTAAATTGGAGTACGACTTACATACATGTATATACAAAGGTTGTTATTTCTAATGGTTTGGTAATTATTAGAATTTATTGCTAAATTATAATCATGCTTAGATTTCACTTAAAAAATAAAAAAATATAGTCACTTAAAAACACATTGTCGCTTTTTTGTTTTGTTCCGGCCTTCTTTATAATTCGTCATCAACTTCATAAACATCAAAATCTCATTTCGAACCAGCTGGCAAATTCAATCATGTATTAAAAGTGAGAAAACGGTATTAATAACAGCGTTTCTTTAGAGTAGTACTTCAGATGTCTGGCACAGCTCTTGTAAGTCTTATCAGGATCAAACTAATCGATAGTTTGAATATATCTCTTAAAGTTTCATGTATCATCATGATTTGTACTAATAAGTGTAATTAAATGAGGCAAAAGTAACATACGAAAATAGTACACGTGTTCATTGTAAAGCAATGATAAATGTGAAAGACAATAACGATATATTAAATAATTTTCGAAAATTAATAAATGTAGTTATAAAGAAAATTACTTGAATTTTTTTGTAATATGAAAATGATATTAGAACCCTTTTAACTTAAGGTGTTGAAAGTTTTTTCATAACAAATTTTCATTACTGAAAACTATAAAATTAAAATGATATTTCATTCTCTTGTTCGATACCCCTCGCCTTCTGGTGTACGGGAAATGAACTACTTGATCTAGATTATTTGTTTTCTTTTGATATGTTGAATCAGCTAGTTATAGAGACTACTTGATCTAGATTATTTGTTTTCTATTGATATGTTGAATCAGCTAGTTATAGAAACTACTTGATCTAGATTATTTGTTTTCGAGAGTTTGGACTAAAATTATTTGCTCTATTCCAAAATACTTGTAATTAACGAGTAAATGAGGATTTTAAGTTCTAACTATTGAAAATAACTTTCATGAGGCATTTCCATTTCGCGTTTTACGTTGTTATATACAAAATATTCACACGCTCAAAATAGTTTGTTTTGTTTCTTTAATACTTTCAAGCCGGAGTTCGGTTAAGTTTAAAACGTACTAAGGCTTTGGTGAATGCTACCTTCTGATGGAGGAAAATATGACTACAAAGTCTTGGATTTAATAATCAAACATCGATCCAACGTATTCAGAAAATCGAATGTCAAAACAGCAGATTGAGTTTCGTAATTTTAATTTGTCAAATGATAATGATAAGACAATGTGTTTTTTAAAATTATAATTAGCTGCAAAAATGTTTACGTAAAAGTATATATTAAGTAGATATAATCTAATGAGGTACAAATGTTTTTAATACATGTAGGTAAAATCTAATGAGGCACAAATGTTTTATTAAATGTAGGTAAAATCTAATGAGGCACAAATGTTTTTAACTAAATGTAGTTATAATCTAATGAGGCACAAATGTTTTCAATACAGGTAGGTACAATCTAATGAGGCACAAATGTTTTTAATACATGTAGGTAAAATCTAATGTTGCACAAATGTCTTTAATACATGTAGGTATAATACAATGAGGTACAAATGTTTTTAATACATGTAGGTAAAATCTAATGAGGCACAAATGTTTTAATACATGTAGGTAAAATCTAATGAGGCACAAATGTTTTTAATAAATGTAGGTACAATCTAATGAGGTACACATGTTTTAATACATGTAGGTATAATCTAATAAGGTACAAATATTTTAATACATGTAGTTATAATCTAACGAGGTACACATGTTTTTAATACATGTAGGTAAAATCTAATGAGGCACAAATGTTTTTAATACATGTAGTTATAATCTAACGAGGTACACATGTTTTTAATA
>NW_013665697.1:1126442-1134925 GCF_000517525.1 Limulus polyphemus | reverse complement strand
ATGTAGGTAAAATCTAATGAGGCACAAATGTTTTTAATAAATGTAGGTATAATCTAATGAGGTACACATGTTTTAATACATGTAGGTATAATCTAATGAGGTACAAATGTTTTAATACATGTAGTTATAATCTAACGAGGTACAAATAGTTTTAATACATGTAGGTAAAATATAATGAGGCACAAATGTTTTAATACATGTAGGTGAAATCTAATGAGGCACAAATGTTTTTAATACATGTAGGTGAAATCTAATGAGGCACAAATGTTTTTAATAAATGTAGGTATAATACAATGAGGCACAAATGTTTTAATACATGTAGGTGAAATATAATGAGGCACAAATGTTTTTAATACATGTAGGTAAAATCTAATGAGGCACAAATGTTTTTAATAAATGTAGCTATAATCTAATGAGGTACACATGTTTTTAATAAATGTAGGTATAATCTAATGAGGTACAAATGTTTTAATACATGTAGTTATAATCTAACGAGGTACACATGTTTTTAATAAATGTAGGTGTAATCTAATGAGGTACAAATGTTTTAATACATGTAGTTATAATCTAACGAGGTACACATGTTTTTAATACATGCATAACCAAATGACGGAGCATTGCTGATGGTCATGCTGAGAATAATTTGTGATAATCTAATATTGCAAATAAGATATATTCCATTACCTCATGTCTACAGTGGGCACCATCATATAACTATACATAACAAAGAAAAACAGTTCTCACAGCATAAGTCTTGACATGCAAGTAAATATATAGCTTTACGCTTTGCTTTCTGACACGAGAAACGTCGAAAGTAAATAATTTAGCTCCAAACGCAGTTTGAAATTGGAAACAAAAAGAATACATTTTTCAGTACTGCTTCTATAAGCTCTTCAACATATTAAAGTATAGTTTTCTGTAAGTATAAAATTTGATCATGAAGAAAAAAGAAAGATTAAGCTACCAGTCTAAACATAAAATAACGACAACGTGCTTATAAGCTGGTTTTTGAATGTTTCTCTAAAACCATACAAATAATATTAACCCATGTAATGCCGTCTTTATTTCTTTACGTGATACTTTTAAGCTGTTTCGAATGCATTGATTGAAAGGCCTTTGTACAGTGCTAGAGAACTCACTTTAAGTAAATCTTTTATTCCATTTTCTATTTACTCTTATCCGTTCTTTCGTTCTAAGAGATCTTTTACAATCCAATCCTATACTGTACCAAGTAAGACAACACATCGTTATATTTTCATAGTAAAGTCCACACAGCTCCCAGATAAACACCGTATTAGCCAACCAAGCAGACCGCTCCCGCGGTATTGACCCTGTGATAGCCCTCAAGTGATGTAAAACTGTCTCATATTATCCAAGAAATGATATATGGCAACCAGCACGTATTTTCATTTGATTACATCACCTTGTTATTGATGACATCATCCAAGTGCCTACCTTATATATTTTTATTAGCGACCGCTCCTAATCGACGTTAAAACGTGGTGCAAGAGTCTCCCGTCTCTAAAACATTCGAAATAAATTTAGAAGTGGAATATCGAGAGTTTCGATGGAAAATGTTATTCTGCTCAATCTATATATTATGCTTTATATGTTGAATATGGTAATCAAATCAGGAAATATTGGTAATATTGTGCAAATGTTGTCAATCGAATAACGTTTATGCAGAAACTAGATTCACATCGTTATTTACTGAGTTTCTGTACCCAGGTCTATGTAGGTAGAGCTCTACAAAAATCAATTTTTACTTTTTGAAATTACTTACTTTAATATATATACATGCTTAAACAACAACAAAAAATAATTAACTTTTAACTATAGAAAACATGTTCGGTTTTTTCTATAAAACGACAATGATACTAACAACAGCATTGTTTCAATATTCCGTTAAAAACGAAGCAAACTCATGAAGTCTCGTTATTATGCTATTGTGATGTGCGCAACTAAGGAAAATACATAAAACAAAGTTTTTGAGTAATCAATTCCGTTGTGAGAAGAATACGTGAAATCATCTTAAGTCTATAGTAATCTCAATCTCCATAACAGTGTTGTAATGTTTATAAAAGTTTATGGACTTTAATACATTGCTCTAAAGATAGTACTTTGTTCGTCATTAAAAGACAGTGTTAGCTACATGCTGTGTGAAGCGTAGACATACGAACAATTATTATATCTCTAGTTGAGTTTATTTCTTCTAGCTTTGGATGTCTCATATTTCCTTCCGCCACCTGAGTTGGATCAGTTAATATCATTCCAACGTGTTTGTTCCAGGTGCGCACGTTTAATGTGGAATAAAACTCTATCCATTCACTGCCGATCTCATTCAATATACTTATATAACTTTCTCCATATACAAATTGGAGAACAATTTGAATAGGAACTACACTAGTGGGATAGTTATACCCTGATAAAACGTTCCTACATTCACTAGCGGGGGTAATTTTTTTCTTCTATAGCCTTAAGCAGACTTTATGTGTTTAGTGAATTCGTCCATGCATGATTCAGAATCTAAAGTGTTCGTGTTCTTCTAGAATTTTATCAAATCACAGAATGAAGGAGGCTGCTTGTGCCAATTTTCACCGTACTATCTATTCCGGTCAGAAATAGTTGAATCTGCATGAAGAAAAATATTATTTGAATGTGAACTGAAATCTTCCCCGAGATAGCTTGTTTTCTTTCAAAAAGACTGGAAAAGTAGCCTAGGATATTTTAAATCAAAAAGTTAAAGCAGTCAAATCTGATTGGTTCAAATACTAAACTATTCTTTCGGCCTCATTGACAATTCACATCGTTAACATTATTGAGTTATGCAGTCGAACAACTGAATATTAGAATAAAAACCAATCACTCTCTAGAATAATATATCATTAATGATTTATTTCATATGTCACGTGACATGCACATACATAATTTAAAATTTTATTTCATAGAAAATTTGATGCTGGAAATTATTTATGGCAAATAAATTTTAAAATCTAGAACTTATCCATTAAATGAACTTTTTGAAATAAATTAATACTGTACTTGTTCTAAAACCTTATTTTACTGCGTCATGTATAGGAACTTTCCCTATTCTTTAAGTTCACAAATTATAAACAAATGTTTACAAAACTCCCGACTTTCAGTTGAATTATCCATGCATTATGAATTTTAATAGTTCTTTGTATAAAACATTTTTATGAGGGATATTTTTTTCTCCTCTAACACACTTAGAAGACTTTTGTTAAGTAATGTAAATACCATTTTATATAATGAAAATATTTGTTAATGGTTAAAAACATGTCGGCGTTAAAGAACAAACATGAATTACAATTCTATGTCTAGAAATGTTCCCAGAGAAAGAAAAACAATTTGGACTTAATCTTAATTCTCCGAGATGGCAAAATGGCTGTATGAATTTAATGTCAAGGTTTTGATTCATAACTGTAAAATATTGTTTAATTTTTTTCTGTCCAAGTTCAATCACTGCCTAACCGATCCAAAATATATGAATTTATCACTTTTTACACTAATATCTACACAGGTACAAAGTATTATGTTTGGCAACTACAAATTTTATGTACTATTACATACAAGTATAAAACCTCACAAACTGCTAGAAAAGTTTTTGTTGAAATGATTTGATAACATTTAAATGTTTTTCATCTGGTACTTTTCCTTCCGTTCCAGATTTGGTCATAGTTTAAACTAAGGAAGGTTGCTAATTAAATATTGTTAAAAGTATCAACTTTACTTACGTTTGGCCAGGCAATTGTATTTTAAAATTAGAGCTGATGTCATTGATGGTGTGTGTTTACACGAGATCTGAGTTATACCTTATGAGTTAATGGACAGATCAGGGACGCCCCAGGATTCAAGGTAAGGCCATCCCTAATTTAGAACTGCTAAACAGAGAAAGGATGAACACTTAGCAGCACCAACCGTCTCCTATGCAGCTAATTTTCACTTCATAGCGGGTTGTAGTGTCACATTTGAGCCACAGTTAAACCTGCAGAACATGTTTGGTGGCAAGTCGAGACTCGAACCTTAAATTTCCAAACCTGCAGCTCAGCACATTAACCACAGGGCTAGAGAACGGTTTGGTTTGTTTTGAATTTCTCGCAAAACTATTCGAGGACTAGCCGTTCCTAATGTAGCAGTGATAGACTAGAGAAAAGACAGCTAGTCAACGCCACCCAACTCTTGGGCTACTCTTTTACCAATGAATAGTGGGATTGACCGTCACATTATAACGCTCTCACCGCTGAAAGGGCGAGCATCTTCGGTGACGGGGATTCGAACAAAAAGAGAGAAATTAGAATAAACACACTTGTATGACTTAAGACTGGATAGCTTGAGATAAATTATAGAAGATTTAACACAGCTGAATCGTAAATAAATGTCCAAATAAATATAAAAACTTCTAAAGAAACAATATCGAATGTTATAACACATGATATGTAGCACGAGATCATGTTGTAACCCACAATATGGATCTTTGTAATTGTTTCGCCATCTTGAAAGGAAATTGTATCAGAAGAAAATGCAGTATGCTGCTCCCAATGGATTCATTAATATATGATGACCAAACTTTTATTCCAAAAAGTCTTATAACTGAGATTTAAATTTCTTAAGGATACTCAGTCCTTTCTTAGAAAACTTTTGTTTTGTTTTTTCCAAAAACAAAAACTTATTTCTCTTAAACTTTGTTATTTCCAGCTTTATATCGAATTTTGCCCCTTTGTAGACATCGACTTTTAATTGTGTTACTAACTCATGAATCAAATTGCTGTTTAACAGACAATTGTATTACTGCTAACGAGAAAAGTTCCATTTATCTATCATTAAGTGGTTTAATTAATAAATATATTTACATAAGACATTTAATTTTTTTTGTAAAAATGTCTATTTTAATACGTTCAGGTTGAAAACAGATGATGTACATGTGCACAGTGCACGAAGACGTTTACCTGCTAAATGTGCGAGACTTTTTGAATGTCTAGATAATCGTGTAATGCAGAAGTATATTGCAGTAGTATTGTATATCAAAATATTGCGTTCATTTCGTATAGAGTCACATTTGCTTTTATTTCCATTGTTAAAAGACGTCATCCACGTAGTTTATTAAAATTTAACCTGAATAAAAATAATGAAAAACAAAAGCCATATAACGCAATGATTTTTTTTGCTTCAGTTTCAGTTGCAATGCCTTATATTTCCATTATCTTTCCTTTTTAAAAATCAAAAATGCAGAAAATAGAATTTGTTCTAAGCAAATTTCCTTGATTTCCTGGCTCTTCTTTTTGAACGTTCATTGCGCTAAACATTTTATTAGTTATTTGATTAAAAGCAAATCTTTAAACGTTCAAGTATCTTTAGTAGCCCTAAATAAATTAGTTAAATAGCTAGTTAACGGAAAAATATGTTTTCAAAGTATGTTTTTTTTTGTTTGAAATTTGACTTTGTTTAGGTTATTCGGACAAAGTTGCACACAGGCTTTACCAGCGCCAACCGTTCCTAACTTTGGAATAATGGAGGAAAGACAGTTAATCAACAGCACTCTTTGTCAACTCTTGAGCTACTCTAATCGCATGTTGGTATTTAATGGTCACTCAAGCTATCGTGCGGAGCTCGTTTTCGTGGCAACGGGACGCGAATCATGGGACCTTGGATTAATAGTTCTGGAGAAACAAAAACAAACTGAAAGATGATGATTTTTTTCTAGCTTTTAAGGTTGACAGTTTTTCTATATATTACTAATTTCATAGTGAATATAATAAATTAAACATTATATCATTTTTGAGTTAAGTGAATGAACAAGAAAATATTAATTGCTTTTCGGACAAACAAATAATTCAATTGCTTCAACGCTAAGTCCATTGATTTGATGATTATTCTTGACATCCAGTGCTTGTTTATTACATTAAGAAATATTTTTCTCATAAATAACAAAGGCCTTTTGGAGACTTGAACAATTTTTTTCTTTTGTTTTAAAACACATCATATTGAGTTAGACTGTTAATAAAAGAATGAATATCCAAAGTGTCCATAGATGTTGAACAGTTTGTTCTTATAGTTTCGTTTACAGTTTGAGTACTGATTCAGTATTATTTTGTTACAAGTTACAGCTCCTACACTAAGGAAGATTTGTTTTTAGAAAAGGAACGACGTTTCGATCACTAGTCCTTGAGAATGGGGCCCGGCATGGCCAGGTGGTTAGGGCGCTCGACTCGCAATCTGAGGGTCGCGTGTTCGAATCCCCGTCCCACCAAACAGGCTCGCCCTTTCAGCCGTGGGGGCGTTATAATGTGACGGTCAATCCCACTATTCGTTGGTAAAAGAGCAGCCCAAGAGTTGGCGGTGGGTGGTGATGTCTAGCTGCCTTCCCTCTAGTCTTACACTGCTAAATTAGGGACGGCTAGCGCAGATAGCCCTCGTGCAGTTTTGCGCGAAATTCAAAAACAAACAAACAATCCTTGAGAATGATCGCATCAGTGATCGAAACGTCGTACTTGTTCTAAAAACAAATCTTCCTTACTGTAAAAGCTGTAACTTGTAATAAAATAATTTGTTCTTATAATAAAGAGAACACAATAAATAAGAGCAATTCAAATTCTTAATAAGATTAATTGTTTGGAGTTTTTAAAGCTACTCTTTCTCTTCTTCCTGGAATAAAATATATAGACGCTGTTTATTTTGTTTTTCGGATAATTTTAATATTTAAAAACATTTAAAACATTTTTAATATTATGTATCTCCTGCAACTACAAAATTGAATACCAGCTTTGTGTGTAGGTATCTTGAAGCATTTGTCTACAGAAAGAAGAAAAATTGACATCTGTTCCCATAAAATACGACTTAGAGATTAAAGAAATGAACATACTGTTCGGACATGTTTTCATTTTCTTATGAAAATATTTTGAAAATTGTATTGAATGAGAAAATATAATTCTTATCATACTTAATCAAATACCAGTTTGGTCGCTTAGTTCTAAGTAAATGTGGCATGGATTGAATGCCTTTTCTCGTTTTTTTAATCTGTTTTCTCTGACTCTAATGTTTCTGAAAATATGAACAAATTCCTTGCAAATCGAAATTTCCATATATATTGAATAAGAAGATATAAGTAAAATTTATCTATCCAATATATTTTACACCGAATCCATCACTTTTTACTCACAAGACGAATTTACAAAAATCCAAGACATGTGATCTATGCCAACGGTCTTTACCAGTATCGGGTATTGTATATAACGTATATTTGTAGGTTTATATGACATAGCTCTTTATCAGATAACTAAAACTAAAGTATAAATACACTTGAGTATTTTCAAACACTAAGATCATTAAGAGTTGTTTACTTGCTTAAAATGGTTTGTTTAGCTAATATATTTGAAAATGGTTGATTTTTCATGCAATATTCTCTTATTACATAAATAACTTTTGCAAACTCTGTTCATTCATATAATTCCTATGTTTCCTCGCTTAAGAATGAAATAGCGACGTATGAACGCATAGAAACAAATATCATCTACAACTGAATGAAATTTGAAAGGCTGGGGCTGTCTATGTCATTCGAAACTAAAGTTAAATATAAAATACGATAGTTTCATATATCTGTGGGAAAGTATCAAAATCAGGACGTATTAGAGCGGTAAATCAAAAATGCAAAAAAATCTCTACAGAAAATTTCTGATGTCAATTAACAGTAATTGACGAATGAAAAAATGTTATTTTTCCTTTTTATGGAAAGCCCTTGAATACGAAATATTAGGCAGAATTCTATCAGAACTGCAGTAGTGTTATGACTAGTTTTGTGAATAAATTGCTGTTCATATATGTTTAAATAGTGGATCACATTGTGCTGAAACCATTTTTCCAGAAACTTCTCTAAAATATTGTTGTTACACCTAACCTATTTCTAAGGTAACTGGACAACTAGCTGGTTACCTTATTAAAACCCAGCTCACAATATAAATACTTACCTTTTAATTCTGTTGTCTAAGATAAAACACACACATAAACAAACAAGTTCCGTATTATAGAAGAATTTAAAAATTAAATTGCTCACAACCATCCACAACACGACAGTGTTTGAAAGTTACGTAAACATATTAACAATCCACAACACGACAGTGTTTAAAAGTTACGTAAACATATTAACAATCCACAACACGACAGTGTTTAAAAGTTACGTAAACATATTAACAATCCACAACACGACAGTGTTTAAAAGTTACGTAAACATATTAACAATCCACAACACGACAGTGTTTAAAAGTTACGTAAACATATTAACAATCCACAACACTATGGCGTTTAACAGTAACATAAACATATTAACAATCCATAACACGACAGTGTTTAAAAGTTACGTAAACATATTAACAATCCACAACACTATGGCGTTTAACAGTTACGTAAGCATATTAACAATCCATAACACGACAGTGTTTAAAAGTTACGGAAGCATCTTAACAATACAC
>NW_013665697.1:1094866-1126041 GCF_000517525.1 Limulus polyphemus | reverse complement strand
ATGGCGTTTAACAGTTACGTAAGCATATTAACAATCCATAACACGACAGTGTTTAAAAGTTACGGAAGCATCTTAACAATACACAACACGACGGTGTTTAAAAGTTATGTAACCCTAGCAACGATCCACAATACGAAGTTGTTTTTTGTTACCATTATAACATTCAAAATAAAATGTAATTATAGTTTCAAAAGTGGACATATATTTAACAAATCTAACGACTTGCTACATTAGTCATTTCTAGAGTCCTAAGTAGGTTACATAAACTACATTTAATAAACCAGAGATATCACAATAATTGTCGCGTTTTGACAATTAAAATACTCGTGTTTATCACTATGTATTAGTCTACCTCTACAGATACATATAAATAGTTCTAGGAAAAATAAAAATAGTAATATATGACTAAATATCAGTTTCAAGAAGGAGTTTTGTGTTGAACATCAAAATAAATTATTCTTACGAGGATAACGAACAACATTCCGGATTTACGAGACATAATTTCATTAGCGCTAAAAAAGAAGGTAGGAAGTTCGTTATGAATCTGTTAACTAATCTGTAGAATGCACAACAATAAGACTGAAAAAAGAAATGCATTCTACGTATGAATATTATAGAAGCAGATTCGAAGCTGCTAATGGTCTCGTTCATGCTGAAATTATATGCAAGTACTACGATGCACTAATGTCCTAGTTTATAAAGCTCAGTAGCTCTCACAGATAACTAATTAAGCTCTGGTGCCATTATGAAAAACAAAAACACGGAGCCTTCAAAATGGATTGTTTATTGGATACACTCCATGCTTAAGCTGTTTATATGAGCCATCAATACAAGGCATCGAAAATCATTACGAATTGGACGTTGAAATTGGGAAGAAACAACTGAAAATAATCATGTGGTGGAATAAATTCTGATTTTTATTATTTGCCTAGGCTAAACGACCTGGTCTTTACAGATATATCTAGCACACCTTGGACTGTGTTGTCCCGAGAGTGGCGAGAGAGTGTCATGATAAGGGCCTGTTTTAGCTGTCTTTAACCTTAATAATCTTTAATATATATATGTCCTGTCGTATTATGACTAGAAATAGCGCTACACTGTCTGTATTGATAGAGTTCTATGGTGACAGATCTGTTTTATCGTATTATAACTTGAAATAGCGCTACACTGTCTGTATTGATGGAGTTCCATGGTGAAGGCCATACTTCCTTAAGAATGCCATACCACATAATTGTTTTAGACAAAAAGCATCTAGAATTAACTTTGGTCACCCTAGAGCCATTCTCCGACGTTTTGGAATGTCACTTGGGAGACGCATTACATTTGGATTTTAAGAGAGGTGACAATACCTTTCACTAACCAAGTGTACCAACTGTTGGCTTGAACAGGTTCGAAACAGAGACCAATTTTGATTAAAGCCAATTGTGATTACAATTCCTAGGAGAATGGTAATCCAGCGACGAAACATGCCAATTTCTCTTCTCAAAATGTGTTGTCTCTAAACCTCAGGTACGTAGTGAATACATATTTATTAAGCCCAAAACAATGCACTGAAATAATCTACCTATAATTATAATCAATAAAATACGCACACACACAGACATAAATAGCTACTGCAACAATACCTATAAAATAACAAGGTATATCTATCAGTTTCTGAGAAAGGCAGCGAAGGTATCAGTAGACTCACAGGTGTATAGATTCGTTTCAGGGATGGGATATAGGTGTTTTGTGTTAAACATAATTTCATCACTCTTTATATAAGTTCTAATATAAGTATACATTTGTTGCTGTTATTATTACTAGCCGCTAGGATAATTATTAATTAGTTTCTATTTTTATTGTTAGATGAAATTAATAAATATTTTGTCCCTCAGTGGCACAGCGGTATTTCTGTGGACTTTAAACGCTAGAAACCGAGTTTTGATTCCCGTAGGTAGCAGAGTACAGATAGCCCACTATGTAACTTTGTGCTTAACTACAAACAAACAGTTTATATCTTACGTTTCATTTACTTATCTGCTGCCATCTTCAGTAACTTATAAATACTTTGTTATACATGTTTTCATCATTGTTGTGATGCTAAGGTTATATACAAATTAATATTACAAATTCACACTAAGTAGAATAAAAAACTATAAAATCGAAAACTTTTTTTCTCAAAATATATTTACTAATCGCGGCTTCGTAACTTAGTGACTATTCTTCAATGGTAAGATCTACTATAAACAATCTTTTACACGATTCATATGAAGAAGGCAGCAGATTAGCAGTTGAAAGATAGGATATATATTAATTAGTAATCCTTGTACACTAATAAAAATTGTAACAACCTAGTTATTTCATTTAAGTGATTGTATGGAATTTTAACCGCGACAACGATTGATATCTGATAGCTACAACCTTACCCTAAGTACATATACATTGGTATATGTGTACATATATATATATATATCTATAAATAAAACGTTAATGGAAATTACAGAAACGGCGAGGAAGTAAAAACTATAAAAGGCAAATTCTACAGGAATGTTACTCGTTTGACAATCAACTGCACCAGAGTGTTTATAGTTTACAATGTGATGATTGTCATCTAACCAGCCAGAAAGTGCCAAACCCCTATAAAGCCAATAAAAGTACAAGCGGATATATTATGCCTAGTAATAGTAGTGTTATCAAGTCATAGCTCTAAGGACTGAAATACATGACACGAGTGTAGAAATCAAAGTTTTGTCAAGTCAAGATACTCCATATTAAAAATCACGGCATGATTTGATATTTCAATAAAAGTTATACGTAAAACGCCGAAGAGAGTATTCAAAACAGGCACTGTTAATAATAGAAGTGGTTGAGGTAAAAAACAAAATTCTCCTAAAATGGTGTTAAATATGCTCCTTATGACGTAATTGATGGTCGAGTAAAGACCTTGTCAACGACCTCACTGCAAGTGTAATTCTTCAAAAACTTCTCCTGAGAAAGGTAACTAAATCATAAGTTTGAAATGGGTATCTGATCACAAAAAGTGAAATTAGAAAAGCTGGAGATGGATATTTTTCACAGATAAATCCAGTCAAAGACAAGTTTGTTTGATGGAGGAGAGGAGAACGGTATTACAGTCACTTTAGAACATGTACAGTGAAGAATACTGGTGAGAGTAGGTACAAGTTTGGAGCTGTCTTTCAGCTAGTGGAGTAAATGATCTAAACAAAAGTGATAGCACCCTGACAACTGATGGGTACAGGTAGGTTTGATCAATCGTGCTATTCCCTCAAGAAACACGACTCATCGGATGAGCATTCGTCTTTCAACAAATAATGATCTCAAACATACAGTAGATGTGCTGAAACGATATCTTGAAAGTAAAGAAGTCGATGGAATAGTCACTATCATTACTTTACCAGCACCAAGTCCCGATATGAGCATTTTTAAGGATGTGAAGCTATTGTAAATGTTGAGAATGTCAATTGGCAACTAAACAACTTGGATGAATATTTTGGGGAGTTGTACAGAACAACTAGAACAATATTCTACAATCATATGTGGATGAACTGTATGTAAAAATGAAAATAATGTGTAATTTAGTGTTCAAAGCAAATGCCTTACCAACTAAGTACTAAAGCATTGTACATTTTATTGACTTTTGTTTTGTATTTTCTATGATAATGTTTTTCCCATTAATAAATTCACTATTTCTTGTTTTTAGTGGCTCCTGTATGTTTGCACAATTATTTTATTTACAGCTTATATGTTGTTGTTGTATTTATAATATAACCTGCGAGTTACAAGTGTGACTTCTAGTGAGTAGTATGGTAGTATTAAAGTGATTAAGTTAATAATTACCTAAAGCTCTTACTTTCCCAATAGTACCTATGTTACAATATCACACAAATTGGAAACAAGTTTGAATCTGAGTAATATAGAGTATAGCAGTCAAATAGACACAGGCGAAAATCAGTAACAAACAACAACAACAAAAAAGCAACAACTATAACTTAGATCTATAGGTACTCGAATTTAACTGGTATCAACGGCAGTCCAACATACTAAAGCTAATGAGCCCTGTTAACTAAATCTAATGTAAACATATATATCTTATGTGGAACACACACACACATACGTGGATGAATATACAAGTTACAACTACTTATTACATAAGAGAACAGTAAGTAATAGCTGTAAAATCGTCTTATAACAAAAAAATCAAGTATTTGGATTTATACAGTAAAGACAAGGATATATCACAAAATTTTGCTTAGTTTAATACATAGTTTTTCAAATATTTGATGTCATATTTTCATTTATCTTTGAATCTTCATTTACAAGTACATAAGTTATTACCATTTGTAATGAGGGAAAATTCTTTGTAAACTAAGTAAACTAAAAGAAAGTCCAGAGACACAATATTTGGAATGAATTATTTATTTTTTAACTTTATAACAACGTTTTGACCACTTGTATGATGGTCATCATGAGGTAATAGTCGTCTAAGTTAAAAAAAATAAATAATCCACTCAAAAAACTGTGTCTTTGGCTTTCACTTAAGCTGTTAATTTTAAAAAGGTGAGTAATGAAAGATTTAAACTTCAATAATTACGTTGACGATCTGAATGAACGCTTGCTTGTTTTTATTTTACTAAGGTAATTATTTTCCATTTTATATTAGAAAAATTCGCACTACGAAATTAATTTTATTTCATGATATATCAGATTTGTTTTGTAGCTATTGACTTGCCCTCGTAGATTAGGTATTGGCTTTTTATTTTCTGACTTTCAAATGACAATACACTGATATTTGTAAATTCGATATCTAGAGACCAGAAGGAAAACCAAACTCAATTTTCTCATTGATCGAAACCTAAATTACATAGGTCGACACGTCTGCATTTACATATACATATATAAGCAAATCTAACTTTACATATCCTGGGTAACAAATAAATTGCAGATTTCCAAAGACTGATTACGATTTGCTGCTAAGCCTTGTATATCACGAATACAACCCATCGTTACATTTCAAGTAGAGACAGTATAGGAATCAGTTAAAACTCCCGGATAATTAGTATAAACGGGACTATAAAGCCTGCCCGGGTTTTGTGTGCGTGATCGTCACACATTAGACTGATAATTAAATTCTGTAATGTAGTTACAACATTTGCATAACGTTAATGTTTCAGAGAACCCTACCAGGAAAAAGTATATGCATTTCTTGTTTACATGTGCATTTATTTCTTGCTTTCATGGCTCAGGTATAAGTCGGAATATAATGGACTTTTTAGAATCTGTAAATGCTAAGTAGCCATAGGTTCAATTTATATGGTTTTAGAATAATAAATATTTCATTATATTAAAACGAACAAGAAACTATGACTTTCGACAGGTGAGTTTCTCAATGGTATAAGGTTTTTATTCCTTTTATTTGATTTACTAACCTCTTTTATCCTACGAGTTTTTTTTTGGATTCCTTTTTTCTTAAAGGTTAAATTCCACTGATTTCATATTTACAGACCAAAGAGGTGTTACACGTAATAGCACCGTAAAACTTATCTACATGTCGTAATGGTAAGAGACTCACTTAGGACATAATTTTGAAATAAAACCCATTAAACATTTTTTCTCTCAATTTAATATTTAAAATTAACTTCATTTAAATAAATGAATGAAACAAATATTAAATTAAATCCTTCTAAAATTAAATATAATAGAATATAAATTAGTTTGATTTAAAAAAAATTTGCTTTCTGTTTCATTATTTTTTCATTTTATAATTTTTCTTTGGATTCAAACTTTACCTCATTTTAATTTTTTTTATAAAATTAGAGAAAAGTAAAAGTTTATTTCCATAATTTTTAACAATATAATTAATAAAATAGCTATTACTTACTTTACTATTTCTTATGTAATTCCTAGTAATCCTTGTAACCGTTCACAATTTAAACTTATATCACTCAATGAATTACTTTTCTGTGATACTACGAGAAAGAGTAATTGAGGTAAAGTTTCAATCTATATAAAAGTGAAATAAAAATGAGAAGACATTGAAAAGAAAATAGTGTAACTTTAACAAATTTTATAAGATTAAACTAATCTATATTTTAAATATTTCATAAAAGCATGTTATTTAATTTTATTGGTGTATATTTTGTTCAAATGTATATATTTACTTGTTATATATTTCTAAATATTAAGTTGAAACAAACAGTACCTACGTTCCGATGTGTGACGTTTGAAGTCACAAAACCGTGGCCCGGCATGGCCAGGTGGTTAGAGCGCTCGACTCGCAATCTGCGGGTCGCGGGTTCCAATCCCCGTCACACCAAACATGCTCGCCCTTTCAGCCGTGGGGGCGTTATAATGTGACGGTCAATCCCACTATTCGTTGGTAAAAGAGTTGCCCAAGAGTTGGCGGTTGGTGGTGAAGACTAGCTGCCTTCCCTCTAGTCTTACACTGCTAAATTAGGGACGGCTAGCGCAGATAGCCCTCGTGTAGCTTTGCGCGAAATTCAAAAACAAACAAAACACAAAACCGTTAAAACAAAATTAAGAAAATAAAAGACGGAAAAGTTAAAGCGTTGTTGTGTTTAATATTTGTATCCGCTGGTTGGAACTTGTATGTGTTTTAGTTTGTATATATATGTATTATGTATATAAATAATAAAATTGTCTTAGATTGATTACGTAAATGGAAAAATACCCCAACATTTACCATGTTAGCATATAATGACAAAATAATCTTACTATAATGTACGTAGCATGTATGTCAGCAGCTATGTATGTAACCAAAACTCACCCGCCATCTACTGAGTAGCACCATAAACAAAAATCCATAAATAATTTCCCACTTTGGGCATTCAAGATTCAGACAGACAAATAACTGTGGTACGTGCAACAACTGTTTCTTTATAATAGAGCACACTTTTAAATAAAAGTACTCTCCTCACATCAAGAATACGACTTTCACTAGGACTGTACGTGAGGGTTGGATTATATCTTTATTGATGTAATTTTTAAATATAGTAAGGAGAAACCGAAGTTTAAGAAAACGATTATTTTTTTCAATATGCGTTACCACTTTTAATATGTCAAACATTACATTTTATATCAGTAACATTTATGAAAATTTTTAGCTCTGTACATTGAATCATTTTGATGCAATGAGTTACGTATGAGTAAAGAGCACAATCCGAATACTGTTCCTGTGCACTACTTCTCAGAAAAAAATATTATTTTTAGAAGATGTTCACTTTCTCTAATTTTTTCAATGAGGTATGAATACTACGATTAGTAAATACTAGCACAAACAGCCGCTCAAAATGTCTGAAAAAAAAGGTCAGTATGCAACTTTACTGACTCAAAAATACAAAAAGTCTCAACTTGTTAATTCTTTACTCGAAATTTTAAGAAAAGAAGTGCCAATATCTTACGCTTAATTTATCCAGCATAACTACGATGTTATACGTGTGAACCAGTATTTAAAGATAAATAAAAATACTGTATAATATTAAACATATAATCTAAAATTTGAGACTGACGTAAACTAATTATTATTAGGATAATACAGCGTTACAATATCCGTCGTTTTACCATTATATATAAAAACACGCATTACTCTTAAATTATGTTTTTTTCAGAAAGAATAGATGGTTTAACAATACATTTAATACGATACGATAATGGGAGAGTTTTCAAACTACTTTGCGATACTTTTGGATTTCTCTATTAGTGCTTAAATTTCTTTAAAATACTCTTTAGAACTTATTGATTAAGCTTAGTTAAAACCCTTTATTTAAAACCTTTATTGTAGTTTACATTTTGAAATAATTAAAAATATATCAATTAACCCCATTTATTACTAATGGGGTTTCCTGTGTGTTTGGCATAGCAAATAAATTATTTCTGTTATTCTATTTCGCAGTTATTTACACAGGGTGTTATGACACGGAAACATATAAAACTACTCAATATGATACAATATATGGACCCTCACCGGCTGCAAAATGCTCTTTACCACATAAGTACTTTGTAACCGTAAAGATAAAATTCATCATACTGGTATTTTTTATTTATCTATCGTTGGGGTGTACTAAACTGAATGTAATAACAACTACATAATCCAAATATTTAGTCTTCAAATCGAAATTATGTCGCACAATCTTAGGTGATTAACACACACATAAATTTTTAAGTCATAATTTTTTACATTTATTAAAGAATTGCCTCAATTCTACGAACATATCATCACTAGTAAAATATGTGCCATTTTGCGTAAAATTCTTCGTGAACAAAATTATGTTTTGATATCTTATTTATATTTTCAAGTAATAAGACATACATCTCAGGAGATTGAGGTTAAACCTAACTTATCACAGTACGCACTAATGAAATGTAATTGTTCCTTACGCATTTATCGACAATGTTATTCTTGAATCTTAATAAAATTCGTAATATTCGGCAAATGTCAAACTAAAATAAGTAATTTGAGAACACTCTGTTCCTTATAGAAGCTCAATGAATATACATAATTAAGATACACAAATCTTATTAATTTAAGCTTATGTACAAAAATCAGTATGAACTAAATTATGAGTTTCCTACTATCATTAGATACAAAATAAAATATTTTTTTACTTGTTTTTAAGGCTTAGTATGTAGCCGTTTTGAATTACCTAAGAAAACACGTAACTTGTGTATCAGCTTTTTTTTACATTAATTTACTTGTAAAACTCCTGATTTCAATTCACCAAAAATATCCAGTGACCAATCAAACGATGCCAAGGAGGTCAGAATTTAATAATAAAGGGCAAGTCTCATCGATACTTTTAAATAAAACATCCATCTGCGATTTTGTAATGGAAGCTAAGCAGGATTAAAGTATAAAACTAATAATATTTCAAGATGTACTCGTGAGGGTTTTGAAAACCAAATGGTATTTTGTGTAATAGTATTTTTATAAAGCACTTTATAAAGTGTGCTTAGAAGCATCACAAAAATTTCATAAATGTGATGTGCACATATGATCACAAAACATATTGAGAAGTTTAAAGGATGATAAAACTCCTGGGCCAAATAATATTTTAACCAAATTTTGAAGGAGGTTAAGGATTGGATGTGTGAGCCACTTGCTACTACTTTTTTCTAAGTCCTTGAATAGTTGGCAGGTGTCAGAAGATTGAAAGTTAACTAATG
Organism: Limulus polyphemus; assembly: GCF_000517525.1. Classification (NCBI taxonomy): domain Eukaryota; kingdom Metazoa; phylum Arthropoda; class Merostomata; order Xiphosura; family Limulidae; genus Limulus; species Limulus polyphemus. The sequence continues at coordinate 1,116,858 of NW_013665697.1, read as the reverse complement.
TTACTTCTCTTTTGAAGGGAGGTGATCAAAACTATTCCAGTAATTATAGGCCTATTAATTTTATATCAGTGCTGGAAAAGATTATTAAAAATCTGGTAAAAGATGTTTAGCTAAGTTATTTGAACAAAGTTAAATATTTTATGGGATAGTCAGCATGGTTTCACTAAGGCTAAAATCTTGCCTTACAAATCTGTTGACATTCTTTGAAGAGGTTACTGCTTATTCAGATGAAAGTATGAGTATGTATTTGGTATATCTGGATTTTCAGAAAACATTTGACTAGGTACCACATAAAGAAGTTGTTAAAAAGTTATATCTGTAGATGGTGGGGATAGGTTGACTAATTGGATAAAGAAGTGGCTGGATGGAAGAAAGAAGATGGTTATTGAACATGGAGTTCAGTCAAGGTAGATTCATGTCACGAGTGATACCTCAGAGCTCTGTGTTAGGACCTTTGCTCTTTTTAATTTATATAACAAACATAGATGAAGGAATGGTCAATAAGTTATTTAAATTTGCTGATGATATTAAAGTTTTGGGTTTTGTCAGCTGTAAAGAGGATTTGGATTATTTGGTAAGATGAATGAATATATATGGCAGATGGTTTTTATTTTTAACAAATGCAAAGTAATACATGTGGGATATCACAGTTTGAATTGTGAATGCAATTTTGATGGCAATAATCTTAACAATGGTACGGAAAAAAGGGTCTTGGTGTTTTGGTTGATCAGTCTCTTAAGTCATTCAAGCAGTGTGTTGTTAAAAGTGGTAGGACAAATAGGATTTTATGTTGTACCTACAGAGATATTTAGTACAAGTTTAACGAAATTGTAATGACATTGTATATGTCATTGGTTTGACCACATTCGGAGTACTGTGTTCATTCTTGGGCTCCTTACTTTAGAAAGAACATTAAACTGTTGGAAATGGTTTAGAGGATGGTTACTAGAGGGATAACTGGGGTGGAAAAGTTGTCATACGAAGATAGGCTAAGATCTCTGAAAAAAGAAGAGTTAGAGGGAATATGGTTTAAAGTGTTTAAGATTGTTAAGTAAATTGATAGTGTTGATGCATTTTCTAAGGTAGCTCTTTCTTCACCAGGAGCAAAGTAGAAAGGTAGATCTGAAATGAGATATGGAAAAATATATTACTTCAAAATAAAAATAAGTTCTTATTAATGCTTTGGAATATGGAAGTATGATTAACAATACTTATATTTAAGCCTAAGTTTGAGCAATGCTAGTTGTATGTAATTATTAAGCTTTTTCCAGAGTATGGTCTGATTGATGAAGATTACATGCATTAGTGGAAAACGTTTACCAAACAGCTTTTATAATTCTCACGCTGTTTTCGCGTCAAACTTTCAAATTTGAGATAAAATAACACACCGTGGATTATCACGTGGTCGTTAGTCATCTTGCTTCTCCACCAGTGTCGCTACCTAAAGTCAGCGTTGGAGTATGATAGCTTATCACACAGGGAGCAAAGTCTATTTTCAATAAATATATATATAGTCGTCAAAAGAATAGCATGATAACCAGCAAGTTTATGAAAACTAATAATTCTCAGAGAATTATAAATTCATCACGAACTGAAAGTATTTGTAAAATGTTACGTAAATATTACGTTTCAAGTTACTATGTATTAGAAACAGCTTCGATATTTTAAATGCTTTAAAAGAATTCTAATGTTTCATTACATGCTGAAGAGGTGAAGAAAGATAGTAATCAACCTCTATGCAGAATTTCCTGTTACAAAGTTTTTCAATGTATATTAATTCCACCCCGCCACCCTAGGAATAGACGTAAATTGGAAATGTGTTTTCTAACCTTCTGATGCTGAGGAGTTAGAACTAAATAGAAGCACATCGTACATTCCATTTATATCCAAAGTTACTATTATATTTTGATTAAACATATTCCAACCGCATTAACAACTCGTGGGTTATATGTAACAAGTGTATCTGAGAAACACTAACCTGAAAGCCTACGTAAATGAAGTAGTTATTTTAGCTAAAAGAAAAAGGGACGAGCTCTACAACAAATACACATTCATAAACTAATTTTGTATTACTAGCGATTTATGGCTTTATTTCCTACTGAAGTCGAAGAGCAACAATTATATTTCAAAACAGATTTGTTAGAAAACTAGAACGTACCTTACTGCGCAGTGGTTGGTAGTAATTTAGCAAAGTCTTGGGGACAGGGAGAAGTAATGATAGATTACTTCAACAGAGATTTGTCTTGTTCTGCTACCATTAGTAATGACGTGTGTCACGCGATGTGTAAATCTGAACTTCATATCTAATCTACTGAAACATGGCGGTTTTTCATGCAAATCCCTCACTTCAGAAGGGTGACGATTGAATGGAGTCTATGAGATTACTTTCTTGACTGTATAATGTTATTGACATTTGCCTTGTTTAAACACAAATGCTAGAAGGAACTGTGTTCCTGATGTCTTGCCGATATTTCGTGGAGAGTGTTTTGTTCACGAACCATGTTAATGTTTGATGATTAGGCGATAAAAGATGTATAAATAAAGTAAATTCTAAGTACCAATTCAAAGGTTTTTATACACACACACACACACTTATATATATATATATATATATACAGAGTATCAAGGTAAACAAATAAATTTCTTAAGGAAGTAAAAATTGTCGAAAACATAATCGAGCATGATTGAAGATAGATAAAAATGGGTAATAATTTGTCTGGAGGTAATTTCAAAACGATTAGTTGCTGAAGTTTAGTAGTGTTGTTTCCACATTTTGAAACTTTACAGCTTGTTTACTCACATGAGCGGCATCCATTATAAATATTTCTTTATACAGAGAGAGGTTAAAAAAATCTTATCGTTTTAAGTTTTCCTATACAACAGACATTCTTGGAACAAAAAGATATATCAATGTGGGAAAGTATATAAAATGTGTTGTGGATGTAAGAACAAAATACTAGAACTGGAGTAAAGTGATGTGGAAATTCCTATAAAAATAGCTTAAAAAATACCAAAATATTTACTTTTTGCAGATTAGGAATTATATAATGTCATAATATCGAGGAAAAAAAGCACACCTAAATACGAAATTATTGTAATATATCACTACATGATTATCACCATATTTAAAATAAATTCTTAGCCTAATCGATTTATTACTAGTCTATTTCTAAGCCTAGCTTAGGAATCACTACTTCTATAAATAATTTGATGCAACAGACACATAAACTCCGAATGGTAATATAACACTCTTCCAGTTGATTAACTTAGCCACAAGAATCCGTAATAATGTTTTTCCCCACAAAAGTCCAAGATTCTGATTCCCCTATCGGTGTTAGATGGGAGAATAAATTATTGACATTCAAAATATGTATATAAGGCAATTACAAAATGCAAAATAAAAACTGAAAGTAAAGTAACATCTAAATAATAGCTTATGCAAAATTTTGTTTGAATTCTAATTTATAACCCAAAATATTATATCACTCATCAATAATATATCTACTATAATATACATTGAATAGTTGTAATAAACTATAGCACAGAAGATGAACTAATATTTATTTCAATTAGTCCAACAAGAACATTATAAAAAATAAATCATCCAAATGCTTTGTGATACCGCTGCACACTACGCTAATACTACTCGCAAGTTGCAATAAAGTTTTAATCCACGCTAACGCAACATTGCCAAATTTGAATGACAATTAATTTCGACATTCCACATGTCCTCCTCAGTCCAACGTTTATTTGTGGAAGAAACACATACATTGCTTATTTTATAACATGGGCGTGCAAAATGTCTAAACTAGTTTCAATTTAATTTAAAATTTGATATTGTTCCATTAGTGTGGATTTAAATTATATTTTAAGTTATTTTACACGATATTATGTATTTACTTATTATTTTTTTAAAGAAGTATTTCATGTCCTACTCTCTCCCTATGTCTCTGGTCTAGCTTCTAGCCCATAAAAGATAATTTTACCGTCCATTTTTTTAGTATCATATACTCGTTTAAACCAAATTAATTAACAACCATTGAGCATAACTATGTGAACATTCATTATTTTGGTTAATCATTAGCACTGACCTATCAGAAATTAATAACAATTGTAACAAGCTTATGCTAAAGGCAGCGAGTTCAATTTTAGGCTACACATCTTGACAAACTCTCCATTGCCATCTACTTTTATTTTTTTTATTTTTGAGGAGTGAAAAACTATTTTGTAGCCACTATATCCACTTCCTGAATGAGGACGTTCGTCCTGATCGACTTGAAGTGTGGTTTCAGAGCCTAGCCTCTATGCTGTGAGTGAGTTTTCCGCTTCAACGGAAACATTAATCTCTTCTTTTTTTGAACATTTGTTCAGTTGCCTTTAACCGTTCCATTATATTTAAATCTTTCTTTCAAAGTACTGTAACATACTTATACAGCCGTAGGAAATCAGTGGCAGCATTGTACTGATGAATAGGCAATTATTCGCTGTTAACCAAATATATAGTTGCCAGAACTGTCGCCCGTGACGCCACGGCTCTCACATTTGTCGATATGCCATACTATTAGTATGTGGAAATCATTCTTATGAAGTGCGATTAACCTTCTGTATATAACATAGCTAGTATGGGGACACTATATACTTATTGAACTTAATATTGTTTTACCGTTAAAACCCTGTAGGAATATATATCACAAATTATTACTATACCATGAAATGATTACATATTCAACCGCATTCTTAACTATGGTTTATTTTAACCAGGTAATTTTCAGAGTATTAGTTTGGTGGCGGTCAGACAATTAGCAACTAAGTTCTATATAAGGTTATACAATATTCAAAATTTACTTTCTGGTTGCTTTATTGTTACTCATTTAAAATGAAGTGGTGGTTAACGTTGGATACACATAACTATTTTTCTTAACTCCATTTATTTTAACCAAATTAAACATAAACGACAAGTTTGCCTACAGTGTTATTTTATTCATACGTTCACCATTATAATTTTTCAAGAAATAAAAGTGTTTGAAAATTTTCTTACTTTTCGATTAGATATTGTACTTCCCCCTTTTCCCTATATTACGGGTTTATAAGTTGTTGCATAAAATCTGAGGTTAATTCAGTTCTTATAAAAGTAACCAGTGAATAGTTAAGTGGTTAGAGTGATAATCTGAGTATCCGAGGTTCGCGTCTCATTTCCGCTAAAAATAATAAAAATGGAAAATTAATTAGAATTAGAACGACTATTAAAGGAATTCTTCGTGTGGCTTTGCAACAATAGGCATTTGACGTTCCCGAGTCACTAGATAAGGAAGCTTTGTTGTTAATATCGGATACACAGAAAGCTCAATAGAAAATTTCTAGAAGATTAGAAAGTGAAAAGAATGAAATACAAATAATCAAACATACTTACTGAAATATTCATAATGATTATATTAGATTTATATAGGAAAGATGAATATATCTATTTAGCTTTGAATAATTCCAAGTTGTCCTTTATTTATAAATATAGAGGGTATTTATTACACATAAGAAGTATATATCAGAAACCTATATTAGATATAAGGTTTTAAATTAACGAAAAATATCATGAAAACGGTTCTATCATTATGAATATGATTTCCGATTCTCATCATCGTTTATCGGGTTAAATTATGAATGCTCATCGAATAGGATTTACCTGCCTTATAATTTCAGAAACAGGTTTAAAATTAATGTTCCAAATCTGCTCATTACAGCTGAAACATGGCCACTCAAGTATTAACTGAGACTGACGTAGTATGCTTACTGTTGCTAGTTTGTAATTTCATAAAATCAGTCCGGAGATATCGTACTTAATGTTTTAAAATTACAGAAATAACCAAAAATCTATAATAAGGACAGAATGAGCTTAAGGCTTAGGAATAAAAGGAACTCAATTTAGTTTTCTTTACCAGTATGGTTGTGAAATACTTTCAAAAATTATAGTTATTTCTCGGAATGTTTGCAGTTATTTTTATTATGGGTTATGTCTGTTGCAATTGAACCTATTTACAAAAATTGAACATACTATATGTAAATACAGAATATATATTGTATTTATTAAATAACATTATCACAGTATGTGACATGCCCACGCGTCAAACGAAACATTACAAACATTTAATATATATATTCGTTGTCCCCAGTTCAGCTATATTATTTTGATTATGTTGAATAGTTACAAGGTTCTTAGATAAATATCTGTTAATGTCAAGTTTTAAACTACAGGAATTGTATGTAACAGTGGGTATTCTAGCACAATTTTAATACTTACCTGTTGTAACTATGTGTGTTTTTCATCAGATGTCTGTATTGTGTGTGTAGCAATATGAAACCCGATTCATCGGTTTCCTTAACATTAACGATTTTACTATTTCTTGCAAAGAAAAGGAATAATATAATATAATATCATTAAGCAATACTACTGAATAGTTCTGTTTATATCATTCCGTGTGTTTTCCTCTCGCTTCTTCCTTTTCTATAGATTTTGCTGTTTATTAACAATCATATGGATTCGAAGCTCATGTATATTAATAACCACAGTTTAATTACGTAAACTAATCTTTTAGCGTTACCTTAAAGTAAGATCGATGTCTCTATGATATGAAAATTGTCAGTTAAAATTGAAATAATACTTCTGATCTTATATTTGTTTGTCGTTAAGCATAAAGCTACACAATTTGTTATCTGTGCTGTGCCATTTACGGGTATCGAAACCCGGTTTTTAATGTTGTAAGCCTTCAGACTTATCGCTGAGCTATAAGTGGACATTTCTGACCTTAATTTTGATTAATTAAAGCTGTTAATGAAAGATCTTGGTAGTATTGCGTTTAAAATGTTTCCCTCTCGTAACATAATATAAATAACTAGAATGACCATCCCGCTCCAAAATAATTACTTTTATTATAATGAAAGTAGTTGACCTTCATTGTGACATTGATATTTAACCTAAAGTCACCAATATTAATCACTTAGTTATTGAGTGAAACTTAATCTTTGTTTACTATTCATACCCATACACAGGAGTGAAAACAATGCGTCCTCTGTCGGGCGAGAGTGACAAACTTTTATGAGATTTTGTGGAAAGAGAAGAGGTTTGTATTTAAAACTAAGGTCACTGAACAAAAATATAAAAACAAATGTATATAGAACTTTAACAAGGCGTGTATGAAAGTTAAGGTTTCATTGAGATTAATAACGAGAAAAAAATCTGTATATAAGAAATTTTATGTGTGAGGAATAACATTTCCGCGTTTTATTATTTGTTTAATCATGATTGTTATATAGAATTATAAAGGAAAGTAAAATCAATTGTTTGGAAAAATCTGTCACTTACATATACGCAACTTATAAATTATCTAGAGGTTGCTAAGGTAAACATTTAATAAATTCAACAGGATTTTGCACTTTGTAGGCTAGCCCAAAATCCACATACTAAACTACCAATATAAAATAATCCTCGGAATGAAAATATATCTAATAAAATGAAAAATAATACAGACAAATGTGTTATTCACATTAAACGTTTTAAGCAATACTATTAATGAAACTAACATTAAAGAAAGAATGAAATATTACTCTAGTTACAAGTACACGAAAACTGGTTGTTTGTTTCATACAATATCTATGGTTCATAAAGATTTTGCCCCAAACCATAATGCTGATTGCTGCTACTAGAAAAAGATATGAAAAGACGAGCATGGTAGTTCCTTTAGAGAAAAAGAAAACAGGAAAATATATAATTCTTTAAAATCATGTTAAACAGTTTTAATTGTAATAGTTTACTTCATTAGCTGGCGTTTGCGTGTAGAGAATGTTTAACTTTTTACATGATAGCCTGCTCACTCATCCTCTCGTGTATGAATTCGTAACAATTAACATCTTGAAAGATAAACTAAGAAGATTGGCACACTTTTAGTTTCGCAAAGAAAGCGGATAAATTTGGACATAAATCTGTTATAACGATTTCTTACAATTTGTGGGTTCTTTTTCTTCGGTATTTTTTAGCTGTTCTGTCAGTCACTCAGAAATAAAGGGCTACACTATTCATGTTATGTTGCATGTTTTCTCACCCCCACCTCCTTCCAAAAATAGATAAGTATATTTTAAAATAGTATTAAATAAAAATAATATTCCTTGATATGCAAAAATATATCGTTAATGATTCTAAATAAAGAACAAAATTTTACAGAAAAGCAAAATTGTCGCAAGATTTTCAAGATAACTTCTTTTTTTCTTACCAATTATTGACAGAAATCTATGATTATACTGACCTATTTGTCATGTTCATTCTTTGATAAACGCCATTTAGATTTATAAAGTTATTTTCTTAAATTTAAATTGGACCCTACCTATTGGTTAAATTAAATAAATGCTTGTGTAATATTTAATATTTGTTATTTTCAAGCGGACCGACATCTTGTGCAACGCATGGGCTAAACGGCCAGGTAATAGAACCCAAGTTTTAGATCGGCCAGATAATAGAACCCAAATTTTAGACCCACTTATTTCCTAATTTAGAGGGAGGGAAACTTTTCAAAAACATCAGTTACCCACGAGCTCTTCTTAACCGAATAGCAAGATTAACTGTCACTTTTATAGCTTAAGTTGCAGAGAGTGTTCACCAGCGTGCCATGAGATCGAACGTTGGACCCTACTTAGCCAGACACGAAAGTCACGTCTAGCCTGAATTGTTTTATTGTTGACACTTTGAATCTAAATTTGAAAATGTATGCAATAAGTTTGATTTAAAGAGAATATTCCACGTGCCTATTATAAACGTATATCTCTAATACTGTGCAATTCACTTTAATTGACCATTATTTAATTGGAATTAAATAATGATATCTGTAATTAATGAACCACATTATTCTGGCTGTACTTCACATTACTCTTAGGCAGAATATAGAAAAATGTGTGGCTCTCTATAAGTTAAATTAATTAATAAGTTTTTTGTACCCAATAAGTTAAACATTTATTTCTTGTCAAATAACTTTCATTATACATATTAGTTTGGTGCTCATAACTTCTAAATAAGACAATGGAAACACAGATTTTGTACAAGGAATACTTTTTCACAAAAGCTTCATAATTCTTTAAAGTCAATAAAACTTGGTTTGACAGGGCCTGAGGTTAGGACATTTCACTTTGATCTGTGGGTCGTGAATTCGAATCCCATAACCGAACATGCTGGCCATTTCAACCGTGGGAGCGTTATAATGTGGCGATCAAGCCCACTTTCCATTGGTAAAGCGTATCCCAAGAGTTGGCGGTTTGTGGTGTTGACTAGCTGCCTTTCCTCTAATCTATCACTTGACTTGCAAAAGAAAACAAAATGAATAAGTCGCAGTAATAACTATGAAGCCCAATGTAAATTGAGGACAAAATTTTACCTTAGGAGAACATTTCCAAAGAAACTTCAGAAATCAGGAAAACATAGAAGGAAGGGGATGAAACATCACAGAATTTATGTTTTGGTCATTTTTCTCATAGACCCTTTGTTTTTAGAAATTTACGAAACAAAATATTCCGTATGTAATTAAATACATTGTTCAGATGATTTGTTTGTTACCGTAATTGTAGTTTCTTCTAACTTAGTTGTTTTTTTTGTTGTTGTTTCTTCATAAAACTATATTCGGGAAGATATCAAGGTAACTTAAGTGTATGATATAGTTTAACCTTTTGTTGTAAGTACTTACAACATTTCTACATCATATTTGTGGTTTTTAAAATGCGGAATAAGAATGTTTCAGATCCCCCCCCCCACTATTAACTTCTTTTAAGCTCTTAAAAAATAAATATTTCAAAAGGTGCTGTAAAGCATGTTCAAGGGTATTATTTGCACAAAATAGGTTTTGTTTTTACAGTGTTCTAGTGTAGCCTTTGATCAGGTGCTGCAAAATAGCTGCTATAAACCACTGACTCAAGATTGTTCGTCATTTTTACTAAATTGATTAAAGTTGTAAGTCCATAAACCTATCGCTGACCCACAGAAAGACAAGTCTTAAATTAAATGGACATTGATCGTTAATTTGATTAAGAGAGATTATGTTTAAATGAAACAAAATATTTTGTTAAAGTTTAGATTGATGTTAGATCATTTACCCAAATTGAAATAAACAAAGTGTACACTAGCTATTCTAAAGTCCATGATAACCGAAGAAGGAACATCTATGGAAATCGCATTGATTCTATTCACTGATCTTCAACCACTTCAACCACTGCTTTGCCTGTCACAAACTATGACAGATGGTGCATTATCCTTTCACGAGCTCTTTATTGAGATTTATTATGATTAAAAGACCATATATTAAAAGTATTATAATAAACAGGCAATTTCCAATGGTGATCCATAATCTATTTGTGCAACGGAATAGAAGAGTAATTCCGTTTCTGAACTATTAGAAACGAAAGCAGAAGTGTATTTTCTTTTCTTTAAAGAGAGTGCTAGTTTTTATTTATCAGATGGAGAATAAAGTAGAGTTTATTTTCCAACTGGTAGCATTTAAGAGTTATCACAAATCAACTTACATTATTGTATAAATGTTGAGCTTGTGTAATTGTGCAAGTGGTCGAATAATTATAATGCCAAACTTAATTGGAACTCTTTATATTGTAATATTACAAAGAAATCGAAAAAATATTTTTGTTTCTATAATGTATTTCTAGTGTAGAGTTTGGCAAAGAAATAGTTACGTATTACACACAATGCGCTTGGTAAGGTATAAAAATGTCTTAGCTTAATCATTAAGTAATGTTTGAGCATCAAACCACTAGAGCGGCATACAAGTTCTAATGAATCTTTTTGATTTACTTGTATGTATATCGTAACTAATACCAACCTTACACGTAATCTTAAAAAGATTATTGTGCGAAAATTAACATTTTATGTTTTACCTATTATCAATACTTCAAAATGCACACTAAAAGTATTGAATAATGAATGCTTACAGCCAAATTTTGGTTCCATATTATTTGCATGCATATGTAAAATCCCCAAACGATTATTTCAAAGACATTTTGTCCTAAAATAAAGCAGTGTTAAAGACAGTCGTATAACTATCATGTGTGAATGACGAACTTTAACTCTTTTGTTTGTTTGAGTAAAACTCGGAACTTTCTTTTCAATTGTTTCATAAAATCATCTTTAATATTAACACTTCCCTAGCGACCATGTACACTGGAGTGAATACTGCTTATTCCTGGGTACGTGATATCAGTATTTAAGAAAACCACTTCTCTAGAATAAAATGGAACTTATCTTAGGCTAGTTTTGGAAACTTGATTATTTGCTATACACTTTTATAAAACTGACATATATAGGTTTCAATATGTCGTAAGAGTAGTTTTGCAAGCCTTAATTATTTTTAATGTACTTTTAAAAAAGTAATACATATATTTATATTTATAAGAATCTCTATATGTCAAAGAACATAAATATATATGAGTAGCATGGAACCGGCAATTAATTATATTAATAGTTCAGTATTCGTCTAATACTAGAGGATGTTCTACTAAAATATCATAATGTCGGAGGCCATATTGTTTATAGTGTAATGCCTGCAAATAAAATGTTTGGATGAACAGTCACCTCCTTGCTTACACATAGTCATGACCTGGCAACTCATGACTTGAATAATCCTGATTCTCCAAGAAAAAAGTATCCCAAGCCATCACCTCTCGACAACTGACAATATTAAAACAACTGTATGCAATTGGATTCGTTACTAATGCTTTATTTCACCTTAGTAAAGTTTTTTTTTTGTTGTGTGTGTGTGTGTGTGCACCGATAACAACCCTATACATTATTCATTTTCTTACTAATATTATTGCTCAAGTTAGAAACTAATATTTTGACCATGGTATATGTTGTTTGGTAACAATCTGACATGGTTGTCTTACAGAAAATAAATAGTTTGTTTCAGAACACCCTCATACTAAATTATTGGAAAGGACAAACATGTTTTAAGACGTCGTACGTAATTAATGGAAAGGCCAAACACGTTTTAAAACTTTGTCCTTAATTAATGAAAAGGCCAAAAGCACGTTTTTAAACTTCGTACTTGATTAATGAAAAGGCCAAAAGCACGTTTTTAAACTTCGTACTTAATTAATAGAAAGGCCAAACATATTTTTAAATTTCGTAGTTAATTACTGAAAAGGTCAAACGTGTTTTAAGCTTCGTACAAATACAGTTACTTTATATAAACATATTACTGAAATGACTCACGTACAGTTACTTTATATAAACATGTTGACTGAAATGACATATAAAAAGCTCACTCTCTAACGTTTAAAGTACATTAAGAATAACCTAAAACAACTAAAAGGTTCAATTAACCAAACTAAAAGACAAATAGGACATAATTTTAAGTACATACATGCTTAGTAACTTCAAAATAATAACAATTTAAAATCATAACATTAACTGCGACAACAAATAAGAGCATATTTTAGTCTCTAGTTCATCATTAACTATTGTAAAACTTAATATATTGTATGTTTTATCATTTAATCATTAATTCTATAGTGTCATAGACTAATAACAATAATGAAAACTATTGATATATTCAGAACATGGCGTTAAATATTATGATTAAGTTAATGTTTTTTTATATATATTTAATAATGTATTAACTGATTACATTTTCTGTTGCTATTATTGACAACCTTCAATGAACCAGAATGCATGTAGTAAACATTGATAGTCGTAGAGTTTTGTTATGCAACAAGAAATAAAGAAGATGCTCTGGGAGAATTAATTAGTTTAATTAAAACGCATAACATTTTTTTTTCTAGACAGATTTTAGAAAGAATCCAGTTCTCTATTCTTCTGGTAAAATTAATGAACCACATTAGTTGTACAGAAACGATAACGATATTTTCAAACTGAAATGTAAGTTAATCGATGCGTATGTCCTAATCGACAAGATCGGAGATCCCTAGGGTTCAGGACATAGCAATCTCTAATTTAGAACAGCTAACCAGAAGGAAAGCAATCATTCAGCAGCATCTTTCGCTTAAATGCCAATTTTAACCGAAGAGCGGAACTGAGTATCACAATTTAAAGTACGACTCTAGCCTTGAACCATTCGATACTTAGATTAGTATGCTAAACACTAGGCCACGCCCGTTCCTATAGACAAAATACTTTAGTTGAATGGTTTGATCCGACTGAGAGTCTAGGATAGCAGGAATATCAGTTCTTAATCACTTAAAAAACATATTGCTCCTTCTATAGATCGAAAGTCCTTGAAAATTGAGACATTTAATGGATAATATCCCTACTCCACACATCAAATGTTTAATTTATGATAAGGACTTACAGTAATCGCTGTGGTCTAACTTAGAAATAAAGATGATGTTGAAATGTATTTTACCCACACTGAGATCCTATATTCAGCCAGACAAGCTTTTTAAAATGCTAAAAATGAATTGGTTCACCTTTGTTTATGTAGTATTTAAACAGCTTGTCTGACTGAATAATTCACAAGGATAAATAAGAGCATCAATGCAGCATATTCTTGAAATTCATATATAAATATAGGATTACTGTGTGGATAAAAGACGTCTCAAAATCATTCATATAATATTCACTCCACAACTATTATGAAGCCTAGTCTTAGTCTTTCGATTTGCATTTGCACTTGTCCAAGGTTACTAATGAGGGGTGTATTCCCCCGAAACCGGTATAACTCAGTGACAAGTGGTAGTATATCGAATGATAGATTGGGCTTCACATTTTAGTATTGGAAATAAAGAGGTTGTAGGTTTAGAAATGTATGCTTTGTGTAAATTTTGTAAATAAAGCACTATATTTATTTTCTCATTTTCTGTTTCTTTCCCTGTATTGAAGATTTTTTTTAAGTGTGGTGTTTAATGTTTAGTTGAAGACAAAATCGTACTCTGTAATAAAACTCATATCGATGTGTCATTGAAAGCGAGCTTTAAAATCTTTCCGCGTGTTAGTTCTCTGTAAGAAAAGACTTCAGCTCAAGAAAACTCTTCTTCAAACGTACTTAGGGAGAACGAATAAGAAGTTAGACGTAAAATAAAAGTGTTCAATTTCACTTCTGAGCTTAACTTGAGATGGTATTATAGTGGAAATATTCTAATTAAATAAACTTATTAGGGAAGATTATACAAAAAAGCAAACTATCATTACGTATTTCTATGTTTTCATTTCAAGCGGTCTACAACACGTTAGATTATATTAAAACAAACCATTTCTGAGTAACTTGGTTTAATGGTTTAATAAAACGATTTAATAAAATAGCGAGTGTGGTAAAACTAGAGGTTTTTTTGGAGAAAGCGTGAGTCACTCAGCAGTTAGTTATAATCAAAATCATATTAAGGCGAAAATAGGCAGATCTATTCTCTGGATGATTTTCAGTGTTATTGATTGGAGCACATAAATGCTTGCTGAAGGATTCATCCCAACTCAAGCTACGGATGTTTACTCGTGAACATTGTGACTGAAAGAATAGAACATGAACGAAGTATGTAGACGGCTCTGTGAACAGGAAGTGTTTTGACGAGATGGGTGGGCACTGGTATATTGTCTAGAAGAATAGACTCTTAGTGTCAGTAAAATAAATGATATCATATTGGTGCATCAAAGCAACATCGTACATGACTATATCAATAGATGAATAGGAGAATGGATGAAACCATTATAAGGTTTATAAAAACTATTTGTATCGGTATAGATGTTAAATAGTTTGTATTATTAAGAGAACAAGTTGTCTTTGAAGTATTAATTTGCTGATTTTAACTTTTAAACACGTGTTGGAAGATAACTTGCTTCATTATCTTCACAAAAAGGTATTTTATTTATACAGAGTGTCCGAAAAGTCTTGAACCATAGGCACTGCAACGAATTTTACAGAATGTGTTATATGCTGTCCTCGTAATTCGAAATAATTTTGGATTAACAGCAGGATTAACTCGATATTCTCATGCTTAGACAGCGCCATAAGTAGACACATATCTGAAATTTAGAAAAAGCTGCAAATAATTTATGGTTCAAGAATTTTCGAACAACCTGTATAAGGCCATCATGTGTAAAGTTTGTAACTTAAAACACATTTATTAAATTTTAAGAAAAAATAACATGTAAGTTGCATGTTGTAAGTCCGCAGACATACCGCTGTACTACTGGGAGGCATTCAAGTTTTGTTTTCGTATTTTGTTTGTTCTTGCTTCTTAACCGCATAGCTGATGAGGGTTATCTGAGCTATGTCCAGTGTTATAAGCCGTCAAGGTTAATGCTGAGCCACTGGTTGGAAGTTACTTTTTATACAACAATTACTTAAAAGCAATTATGATTTAAAAAATTAAACAAAAAATGTCACTACAAATACTCCTAAACTGGACATAAGCTATATTTGTATTTTGTATTTACGGTAATGCTACTAGGCGCCGTTCCTCATTTGAAACTACAGATTAGAGGGAAGGCAGACAGTCTGTTTGTTTGCTTGTTGAATTTTGCGTAAATATGTTCGAGGGCTACCCGCGCTAGCCGTCTCTAACTTAGAAGTGATAGACTGACTAAAAGGAAAGCAGTTAGTCAACATCAGCCACTGCCCACTCCTGGGCTACTCCATGCCAACCAAAATAGAATTAACTATCACATTATAACGCTCCTATAGCTGAAAGGACGAGTAAGTACGGTGACGGGATTTGAAACAGCGACTCGCAGATTGTCGAGTCCAGTGCCCTAACCATCTGACCATGCTAGGCACGAAGCTAGTCAGCAACACCCTTTGACCCAACATCCACGTTAGGAGATTAACTATAACATTATAACGTGGTTACTGTTTTCTGGTATCGCACAGATTCGAACCCGGTTCATAAGCTCCGACATCCATAACTCTATCACAGGTCCAGCCCGCACCCAGGATAAAAACAGTTTGATGGAAATTAGTTTCATTCATTTGTTTACTAAATTAGCCCAAGGCAAGACAAGGGTTATGTGCACTAGCGGTTCCTAATTTTAAACTAATACATTATAGGAAAGGTATCAGAATCATCCGTCAAAAACAATTGGATTACTTTAATCTGATAGTGGGATCTGACTGTCACTCTTATAACGCACTTACAAACTCAAAAATCGGAGCGATTATATCAGGCAACGAGTAAACGAACAATGAATCCTAGGATTAACAGTGCGACAGGCTAGCCAGGCGGTACTCCCGGCCCAATTGCTCAAATATAATATATATTTAAATTTTAAATATAATTTGCATAATATCATTCTTATTATATGGTTTGAATTAAATGACACAGACATAACTTCTTTTATATCATATTAGCTAACTAAAAATTTACGATTTTTTTATTCCTAAATTCTGCACTTTTTATAAGATCCAATGCTTTTAGTATTCACTAAAAAGTTCATAAATGATTCGAAGTAACAAAAACAAAGAAAAAAAAAACATTTGTCTTACACATAATTTAAACAGCATGATTTCGGTATTAGTACTTATTACACGTGGTGCCCAAGATAACATGTTTCATGAACTTGCAATTTTGAACACTATCCTATATCCATGTTTGTTTTCCTGCATGCCACATGTTCCATCTTATACAGTTTAATGAGAAAAAGTGTGAAATTGTCTCTTTTGGTGAAATGAGTACTGACACGTGAGCGTATGTCAAAAAGGGTGTATCTTAATACCATCTATATTTATATTTTTGTTTACTTCAATCCTTAGGGGTGTCAATTCTCAACCGGCACAGAGTGAAATGTTGAAGTCCTTAGAATATGCACCAGCATATATGTAAGCCTCACAAAGGAATTTTTACACTTCCCATTCCTCAAATTCATACACTAACAGACAATTATCTAGCCGTCAAAGCATTGTTATTGTTTCTTCAATGCTAAATGCACAGATATATATATATATATATATATATTACTACTAGAAACCTCTTCAGATAGTAATCGTTACGTTCATGAATTTGGCCTGTAGCAGATCAGTTGTTTAAAAGCGAAGTAATAAGAGTTCTCTATTTATCAAGTATCATAAAAACGCTACAATATAATAATTTTCTAAATGCAAGGACTCTGGGCTTTAATTACACAGTACGCATGCGCAAGCTAGCAAACATTTTGTGTGTGTGTGTGTGAGGAGAAAAAGGTAATTATCAACGTAATTTCGACAATCGTTACTTAAATTGACCAAAACAGTGTTCAGTATTTTTTATTTGCTACTACATTTTAGATTATATCAACAGTCAAAATTTTTCATCCAAAATAACTTTTCAACTATTTTCTTTTTTTTGGAACTAATATATTGCAAAAAATAAAAAATAAATAAAACAGAAAATAAAATCGTAAAGCTTTCCTTCAGGAATTTATCCAACATTCATTGACAGTTGTCTTACTTTAGTGTAATATAGGTATAATTCACTTAAGGTTCAGGACACTAATTATAACTACGATAAATTATATCACATTTGAATTAACTTAATAATTATAGGTATTATCACGGAAATCATGAACATGTAAGTTTTCAGGAGCTTATGCTAGAATTTTCAAAAAGTTAATATTGTAGATAACAGTACTGTAGTCTCTAGTAAAAAATATAAAGACCGTGCTCATTATATTTAAAAGCGTGAAAAGAAGGCACGAACAATGGTTCTGTTCGTGACACAAACGAAACTATTATTTCTACGCATGGGTAACTACTTTATACTTTCTGTTATTTCTTGAACTAAGAAATCGTTAACATTAATTAAGCGACCGTGTGTGTTTGATAACTATATATATATATATATATCCTCGGTACAACCTGTCCCTTGAATAGTATCAGATCAATATAGTCAGAGAATAGTCATCTACGTTATGTTTGTCTTGATTAAATATGAAACAAATCCAGCTAAAATGATCTCAGCTAACGTCGTTTACAACAAAATACATTTGGAATGCAAAAACGAACAAAAACATTTTAGATATAGTGAAGTTCTAAAACGATTTTTTTTCAAACACAGATTTGAAAATAGAGATACGGGAAGATATTGTTCTACCTTGTAAACTTACGAGTAAACGTCAGCTGATTTTGCATTAATATGATTAGTCTGTATTCTTGTATTTATTCGTCCAACAAGGTTTATATTTATGTTTTTAAAAATCTGACGCAACAACCAGTTAACAAATTTGAATATAGAATAAACCTTTACCTGTCTTCCTAAATACAAGCTGCCCCCCAGTGACACAGCGGTATGTCTGCGGACTTACAACACTAGAATCCGGGTTTCGATACCCGTGGTGGGCAGAGCACAGATAGCCCATTGTGTAGCTTTGTGCTTAACTACAAACAAACAAACAATAAATACAAGCTAGAACTTTAGAGTATTATAACATAAGTACCAAACAGATTATTAATATTTAAGTACGTTTCATAATATATATCGATATTTGTAAAGTAAGAAAAAATTAATAAAATGGTTTCTTTCTTTGATATATTTCTATTTGTTTCAAATAATATTCTTGTGGATGCGAAAGTCACGTGAAATCACGTATTTTTACTGCATTAAATGTAAAAGGTGTTTCAGATCTAGTTTCGGTCCCACTTAGGCCCATTTTATTACATACTTGCAGTAGCAGTGAAGTTTTTTTCCATTGTGGATGCTAAAGTCGTGTGATTTCACGTATTTTAACTGTTTTAGACTTGTAAAGTGTATCAAAAGTAACTTCATTCCCACTTAGGTTAATTTTATTACATACTTGAAGTAGCAGTGAAGTTGTTTCCATTGTGAATGCTAAAGTCGTGTGATTTCACGTATTTTAACTGTTTTAGACTTGTAAAGTGTATCAAAAGTAACTTCATTCCCGCTTAGGTTAATTTTATTACATACTTGAAGTAGCAGTGAAATTTTGCTACAATTTCTTAAAAAAAAAAAAAACGTGAGGAGAAATCATTCTTCTGCATTAACGATACAAGGCTTCTATAGAAGCCCACCTCCACACACAGATACAAACAGCGGCTGAGCAGTAAGTCTCAGAACTTATAACGCTATAACCGGGTTTTGATAGCAACGTTTGCACAGAACATATATTCAATGATGTAGTTTTGTGCTTAACAATAAATAAAACAAACTATACAGAAAGTGGAATCCTTTCGGTTCTGTTGACGTTTCAATATCAACCTCTACTGAATTTATTGGACGGAATATGAAAAATCCTACATTATATAAATGGACTCGGAAGTGTTATGATCACTAAACAAACTTTGCAAATTAAAGTACGTTATAAGAAGTCGTGACAACTTTCATTCTCATGTATTAATCAACACGAAGATTTGTTTCACATGCCATTAAAAAGAAAGTTTAATAGCTGGCTAAATAAGGTTTTCATTTGATTTACCTTTAAAGTTTCCTCCAAAATTCCACCATTATTTCCTTAAAAATAGAACCACTAACTTTCCGAAACAACATTATATGATATGCTTTGATGTTTGTTAATAGAGGGTCATTGTGTATGAAACAATTATAGCAAAGCCCAATCGATAAAATGATTTTTTTTTCTTTCGAATAATCATAGAAGAAAGAGAAAAAATGAGCACTTGATGTTTTATCAATAGCACAGTCAATGTGGACAGCTTCATGGGACAGTGACGGATTGTTTAAACAATCCTCATTAATCTTTCTCATTGTAGGGTTACATTTATCCTGAGAGTATTACCAATGTATTGTCTCGTAACTACTTGCTCAGTATGTAGAGATGATATGGATATTTGTCGTTTGCATAAACTATTGTAAGGGTTATTTCTCTTTTCTTTTTTCAAGTTACTGTATATTGCTGACTCCAATTATTTTCTATTTATTTCATATTTTGTTATGCGTTCGTTTGTTGCTAAGCGCGAAGCAATGCAGAGACGATATCTGTGCTGTGCCAACAACGTAAATCAAAACCTGAGTTTTAGCGTTCGAAACACTCAGACTTACCGCCGAGCCAATGAGGAGCTAAGTTTGATATGATTACAGACATGTAATGGTCAATCAACAAACAGTTCTTTGGCTTCAATTTAAACAGATTATAACCCCTAGAGTGATACCATAATGCCTGGATATTAAATGTTTGGTTGAACCAAATTAAAATGGTATTTTAATATTTTCAATCTGAAAGGATCTGCACGAAACATATAAGCTAAATATATAACCTCAAGGTTCAGAAATACCCATCCCTAATTTATAACTACCGACAGAGGGAAGACAACCAGTCAGTAGCACCCACCGTCTACAGCACTACTCTTAACTGAACAGAAAAGCTGGTTATCATGATAACAACTCTCCCATAAAATTGGAAAAATGTAAAATATCAGTTGTTGCCTAACTTAGTGGCCTAAACGATTACCCAAGTTTAATAGCTTACTCTGATTGGAAATTAATATCAATTAGTAATATTTCACTTTGATAACTATATAATAATTACCTTAAACATCCTATAATAAAAAATATATGATACTGGAGCACGTGTCACAAGAACGCCATGTGAGTGTGATCAATGCTCTCTGCATGTATTAATAGGTCACCTCTCACATTTAAGGCATTGATTCACTATATAATATGATTCTCTCTTCTATGTTGATTTCTGTTATATTTATAATATACTATATATTTTATCATTATTATTCAGGGTAAATATTCACAAATAGGTGATGTAAGCTTTCAGTTACAGCATTTTTTAATGAATTGATGCTTTACATAAATTCTTTAAAAATTATAAGTAGAAGAAAAACTAAGAAAACTTAAGGGATAATGTATCTTTATTTAAAATATTATAATATACTTTCTAGTTTTTACCTAATGCTGGATTTCCTATTGATCTCAGTAGTGTACCTTTTTCTTCTATTTTGTATTTTATTCTCTTTTCCTACTCATTATGATAACATTTATGTATTCTGTGTCCATCTTTGGATTTTGTATTGCATTCCTTCTTTTATTTCTCTATTGTTGTTATTACTTCGCATCGTTACAACAAAAAAACGTTTAAAAAAGCCCGACGGATCGTCGAGTTGGTTTAACGTGTTATATCTGTTGGACTGTTTCTACCCTTAACTTGTACCCTTCTATTACCTCTTAATTGATTTTATTTTGCTGTAATGCTGCTCCCTGTAGTGGGTGAACATATTATGGAATATACTGCTTGCTATTTTGTAACACTATGATACTCAGCTTATTTCACTCTTTTTTGTTAAGCCTACTTAGAAACATTGAAAGTCATCTTCGAAAGGCGTCAGCCAAACCATACTCGTTAGGTAAGCGTTAAATTTGTAAGGTTACGACGCAAAACAATTAGTTTTCGATAATAGTGATAGACAGAGAATAGATAGCGCATTGTGTAGCTTTTTTGCCTAACAACAACTAAACCAAACTGTAGGAACTTGTTTCGCATTTTTAGATTTAATTCCATAAACAGCAAAACATATTTTAGTTAGATGTTTTTAAATCAACACAAGACATTAGCTGGGTATTTTTTTTTCTTTGTTTCAGTGTATGTGAAATGCAATAAATTATATATTTTATATAAAATACATGCCCTCTTAATAGTAGTATTCCAGGATTATTTTATCATATTCAAGACGTATCTTTCATAAGAACCTTTGCTTATGACAACCGTGGCATTTCCTTTGTCCCCTGAACGTATGGTATTGTTACGCCTCCAGTCGTTAGTTAATTTTTCCGTAAATTCTTTCCGACTAAACTTTAGCAACACAAGTCCTTTCTTAAATAAATCTGGTTTATTCTTTCCGAATACAACTTTACGATACACTTAATTTCAACAGTCGCGCTATAACAAACGCTATATCTCACGTGGCCAACAATATTTTGTCCGCATACATTCAATTACTCATTACACTGTTCTCGTCACGTTGTGAGCGTCTTATATATACCAGACTAACACCAGACTACTAATAAATGCTAGGGCATTCATAATAGAACAGGATATTTCTAGAAACGTGGCGTGA
>NW_013665697.1:1076831-1093940 GCF_000517525.1 Limulus polyphemus | reverse complement strand
CTCTTGCAGGCTCTCCCCTTTAGCACGGATTCTCGTCCTAATCTTAGCCCTGTAGACTTCCGACTGATTTTGGGTTCCGTACCTGAGTTCTAGAGCCGCTACCAGTGCTCTATAATTGTGCCTGTCGTGTGCTGACAACTGTCCAAGTATTTACAGTGGTTGTCCTTTCAAGCTCGTTGCCAGATATACTGCTTTCTGCTTTTCTGTCCATCCATTCATTTCTGCCAGTAGCTCAAATTGTGCTCTATATGCTTCCCACAGTGCTTTCCCATCGTATTCCTGTGGCTTCCTTCTTACTGAATCACTCCTATTACTGGCATTCATATCTGGGATGCGACTTCTAACGGGACTGAATATGTCTGCATTAGGGTTTAGCTGCAGGGTCTAGATAGGGCTTGTCATTGTCTGGGGCTGGTTAAGTCGATGGTTAATGTATCCTCCTTGTGTAAAAGACAAAAAGTCGTCCTTTAATGTATCCTATTCGCTTTTAAATTTACTAATGTTTTCCATTTGTACTTCTTGCCACTGTTGTAGTCTCTCTTCTTGTTTCTTTTCTTTTTCCTCCAACAACGCGATCGAGAGGCAAAATGTTCAATGATATATATGTGTGGAATACGTCATAACTGTCGGAGAGAATTTAAGTCCGTTAGAGAACACACTGATCAGTGTACTCGATGAAGCTTTGTCAGAAAAAGTTTAAAACACTGTTCTTAGCAATTTAATCGATGTTACCATCATCATGTGGAGTATACGGCTTACTGGAAATTTTGTTACTAAATATTACCCTTAAAGAAAGAAAGCTTTACTGTTTGAAATATCTGCCTAACAGAAGACTAGCATGCTTGTGTTAATTGACTGACCTAATTTTCACAGACGTCGGAACCGGGAAAGGCACGTGCCCCAATAATTAAATGGGGGCTCGAATATCACCGCTCCCCCAAAATTTTGCTTACAACAATTTTTTATTTTATAATTTTGTATGCAGTCGACTTACTTTACCACCCGAAATTAAAGGAGACTAGATTTTGTTTGCAAATTCTAAACACTACGCTGTCAGCAACCTTTTATGTATATGTATAATGCGTATGCTGGTCATTATCTGAAACATTCTTACGATGTTTTAGTACACAGTAAATAGTTTAATTTGTATTTTGTATGTACAATACAGTACTTATTGTTGTGTTGAATTGTTGAATAATAGTTTAAAGCGTTTTTATTGATTGCCAAACAATTTTTATCCATTTACAACTGCTACCTCCCTCTCTCCCCAATGTTTTGTACATTTCGACGAGCCTGATTCTAATTTGACCCAGTGCGTTAAAAATCTTTCACTTTTACTTTTTTTTAAATTCTCATCCAGTATCTAATAATCTTTCATGAACTGGCCCCCCCCAGTGGCACAGCGGTATGTCTGCGGACTTACAATGCTAGAATCCGGGTTTGATGCCCGTGGTGGGCAGAGCACAGATAGCACATTGTGTAACTTTGTACTTAATTACAAACAAACAAACAAACTTCCATAAACTGAAACATTTTCAGGCCTTGGCAATTGTCATGTTAATGTGTAAAGTATAAAAATGCGTTGATGTTTTAGTCCTAGGCACTAACCTGTTGTGTCGTTCTATCTTCAGAAATATACAATGATTCTTAACCCTAGCGAGTTTAGTTATAGTATTGCTCATTTGCCTGGACAGTGACAGGAAAGTTTGAGTTAATCTATCAATTTAAATTATTTCATGAAATTTAAAAAGGTGAATGGTGTTGCACCCTTGGTTTCACTTAGAGCCAAAGCTCTGAGCTACTTATACCGCCCACCGCAAAAAGTAATTGTTGAGTAGTTCAGTCATGCTAAGAGCCGCTCAACAATAACATACGATAAATCTACATTTTAATTCTTTAAGTTACGTCACATTTTGTAATTTGATTGATAGTGTGATTAATTCCTAACAATTTAGTGTCGAATATCTTGCTTCCGAAATAAAATATTCGTGCCTGTTCTCCTGTTCAAAAATGAATGTTGAGCTTTGTCTGCGTGCGCAGCTTTTCGAACGCAGTGCGTGAAGCGGCCGCTGTAAACGGGAGACAGACGAACGCTCAGACAGACAACACGATTCGCAATATATATAAGCTAGACTAGTTCAACAGTTGGGCTGATATTAACTGCATTGGTTTAAGAATACGCGTGAAAGATTATAAGCAAATGCAAAGATTGTTTTCCATGAACACTTTTTAACTCGTACTGCATCTAGAGACTCGGATAAAAGTTTATAAAGAATAAAAAAACAAAACAATAGTTTTATTTTGTGCAATATTTCGGGCATCGTTGGTATAAAACAGTGTAAGAAATTATGCGTGGTGGTTGTTGAAAGAGCCAGGCAAGGAGTATCTTATAGTTTAAATCACCCAATACAATAAGATACATATTTATATATACTAGCGAAATTAGCCGGCTTCGCTTGGGTTATTATGTTGATGTATTCTAGATGACTATATCAGTATGTGTATTCTGAACCTATTTCCTCATAGAAAAACAGTCAAAAATAATTTAAACATTTATCTTTCCTAGAAACATAAAAACATTTATTTTCTATGTGATTTTTCGCTAGCTTGCTTCATTAAAAAGATGTACGCACGCACGTGAGTGAAGTAATATAATACCCAGGTGCACACCCTCAGGATACATTTAGTATGGGTGGAAAATTTCAAGTTTCTAGGTTCTTTCCTCTTGGAGCTATGGCGGTCACACAGACACGCACGTGTGCATGCGCTCACGCACACGTGCGTGTGTGTCTGTAAAAAAGATGCGCATGCGCGCACGCACGTGCATGCTTCTTTTCTGTGTGGTTTTTACCATAAAAAGATGCGCACGCACTTAGATAAGTAATAATACGCAGGCGCAAAGCCTTAGGGTCCATTTAGTATGGATGTAATGTTTCAGGTTTTTTAGGTTCTTTCCTGTTGGAGCTATGGCGGTCAAACACACAGACACGCCCTTTTATTATTATAGATATATTAATATATAATGTTGTTAATACAGCGTTTCGTGCAATACTTCTTCTATGTAAAGATCTCGTTGTCACGAAACCGAAGTAGCACCCTTGTCGTCTGGTTTAATTCCTATATCTGTGAGATTCCAAAGCGAAGATATGACATTTCTTTCTTCTTTAATCATGTTAAGACAGTTAGTTTTCTTTACATTTCATACGTTGATTTCAGTTCCATGAAGGTGTCAAGAATAGGTAGTTCTCTTTCAGGTGGCATTCATTCATGTTGTTTAGACTCCAATAACTTGAAGAAATAATTATTGGGTCTAGTGTGGTGTCATCACAGTATTTGTATATATATATCTTAAGGGTTAGTAGTAGCTGTTTGATTGGTTGTTCCACTTCCAATGTTGGTAGTTGTTCTAGCGACAGTACTTTTAGTACTGAAATGTGATTTCAGGCAGCAGCGTCTAAAAAAAAAAATATAAGGAAAATACGAAAAGCCACTTGAGCAGTTACTTTTAAGAGACAAAAGACAGATCTGAAACGCTACTTTTACACGAATCTGATTTTGAATCCGCTATAGACTTAAGAGAAATGTGTAAAAATATAAACATCTGCGGTAAACATGATTATATCACATATTTTGGTAGATGTTTTACGTTACTTTGGTGTCTCTTTACTTTTTCTCGTACAAAACTTTATGTATTTCAGTTAGTGTCTCTTTACTTTTTCTAGTACAAAACTTTTGTATTTCAATTGGCTTTTTTCTCTCTGTATTGTCTAACTTTTCAAATTTAAGACTGTTGCAGGTATTTCCTTTGCCTTTTATGTCTGTTTACTATCTCAAGTTTACCAAAACACCAGATATTTTGTTTTCCTTCTCTGTGTCTTTACTCACTAC
The DNA here is from genome assembly GCF_000517525.1 of Limulus polyphemus. Taxonomy (NCBI): domain Eukaryota; kingdom Metazoa; phylum Arthropoda; class Merostomata; order Xiphosura; family Limulidae; genus Limulus; species Limulus polyphemus. The sequence continues at coordinate 1,090,052 of NW_013665697.1, read as the reverse complement.
AATATAACAACTACTGCACGTCTAAATCGGTCTGCTAGAAACCGGGTTTCGATTCCCGCGGTGGGCAGGGCAAGATAGCCCGTTGTGTAGCTTAAAAAAAAGAAATGTTTAAGTCGTAACTGTTATTTTATATATATATATATATTGTTGTTAAAGTCGGGATGTTTTTATATATTTAATCAATATTTAAAGCCACATTTTGGTGCCTTAAAGCAGGTACTGTAATGTATTGATAATAATCAAATTATTTCTTGCCTAAGTGTGTTGAGGAAATTAGAGTTATCATAAAGATTCCAATTCGAACTTTTAGTTACTATTTTAATGCCATTCATTTCGGTTTAAGTGCTAATAAGCAAGTGTATGTGTAGTTTGAAACTATGATATGCGCCATAAAAGTATTTGAAATGCCAATTATCATAAAAAATGAACATAAGGCGTTTTTACTGAAGTGTTCTCCTAAACATAAGCAAAAAATAGCATGTATGAGTTCTGCTGATGATGCGGTCGGAGAGAACAGTGTAACCAAAACAAGCGAAGTAGGCTGAGAAAGCACAGATGTCTGGGATATTCAAAGCGATGGACTTACGACAAGATGATAATTTACTGTTCCAAAGAAAATCTTAGCTGCCTTCATTCTTGTCTCTTCTAGACTAATGTTAAATAAGACCCATTCTCCTTAAAGGCATGCATCTCTCTGTTTATGTGTAAATAAATACACATTATAATGACTTTGAATACACTAAAAATATGGCAAAAGAAGCTCTTTGCAGTTTCACTTTAAGTAGATAATTCTATTTTTCAAACTTTATTTTTCAAAATAAGGTTACACGCGAATGTGTCAAAACTTCATTAGATGGGAAATGTGTTTATTTAATATTTGGCACAAAGCTACACATTTGGATACCTGTACTATGCCCACCACGAGTATCAAAACTTGGTTATTAGCAGCATGAGCCCTCAGACTTACAATTGAGCCACCGTGTGTATGTGCGTGTGTGGCGGAGTGTGACTTAAATAGATTAAAAAAAAGAACAACAAAACAAAAATAGGACAGATATCTGTTTATTTGTTGACATTCTAACAAAATTTGATTTCACTGAAGAAATGTTCTTCATATCCAGGAAAACATGCAACAAGAACATTTTATTTCAAACAATTAATGTCCATGTTATCCAGTATCACATCAGGCAACTACACTTCATTTCAAACAAGAAGAAACTTTGTTACCCAGGGACGCATCACGTACACGCAACTCTCGTAGAAGCTCACGGAAACTATTCAATTGAACTGTGTAACAAAACAGACAATCTTATATATTTTACACAACGAAAGATACATGCAAACATACAGTATAGAGTGAATATAAATTAAATCATTTCTGTGCTAAAACAAGTGTTCTTTGTATCAGGTGATTCCTTACTTTATAAAATTATGCAAAACATCCCATTTCCTGCGAAATCTATTTAGAACTTTCTAGTTATCAGTTTTAACAGTTACAAACGGGGGTTTATTGAAGGATGTAAAATAACTTTGAAAAAATGTACAATGTTCCTTTCTTCGTGCTTCAAAAACTTTCAGTAGTTAAACTGATAGAAGCTAGACAGATGAAACCAAACTGTTAACAACTTTTGTAATAGAATAGCAAAAAGTAACAAATCGTTTGTGAAGTCATAAACTCGTTTTTATATAACAGATAACATATATATTTATATTTGTTCCGTGAATCTACACGGATAATGAAATATGGAAGAACACTGCTGGTTGAAAATTCTACATTTGTCATTAGGCAACATAAACAAAATACTGCACTTCTCCAGCCTCAAACACTATGAACACATTGAATGAGAGAGAATGAGTAAACCTTGTTTATACTGTACTTTCTTACCTTTAGGAAGTGAAAAGAGATCCTGACACACACACAATCACTGATAATTTGGTCGATGGGCTCGTAGTTCGTTGCGAGTCAGTTATTTTCATTTTTCCCTGCTTTTAAAGAAATTTATAATACAATGAGTTGCTGTAACCTATTCCAATAATTTGTTGGTGTTACACAACAAAGCTTGATGGGTCCATTTTGTTAGAATTTTTTTCTCTTAAAATGGACCTAAAGCCGCCTGGAGGGGGTCACCCGTTTTAACCATTCCTACCATTATACAGTAGTGTGTTGTCTGTCAGTCAGTCAGTATAAACTAAAATGACGTCACATATAGGACGTTTATCGATGCAATTTGAACTGTTGTGATGTCAGCAAAACGTACGCATGCCATGAATCACAAGAATTATGCACTCTGTAAGCTACAACACAGCATGGCATATTAATCCCAAAAGTAAGAGATATAAATATTTGTTTTTCTTAATTTTGGTTTCATTTACTTTTGAAGCAGAACACTTATTTTTGGAGGGAGAATCCTGCGGAAATACATCTAGTATTAATTATATTCAGATTTTGGGTTAGATATAGAACTACCAGAACGTGACGATAGTTGCAATTTAAAGACGATTCTTAAAATCTATTTGGAATAATCGTACTGTACCAATAATGTATTGGAGATGTATTTAACTCAAATTTTAACTGAAAACACTGGAAGGTAAAAGTAACAATCACAATAAATCGAACTTACTTTTAAATAAAGCTGAATTTGAAGAAAATTAGTTAAGCTATATTTTCGATAAATACACAGATCACAAAAATTATTTTTGGAATGTTTCAAATATAGGTTATTGTCCAGATGTAATAATATTGTAAGTACATTTATTATTCTGGGTGCATAAAAACATACAAGAAAATCGGTTTTATTAAAGAAGAATAATGGATTCAAACATGAAGGTTGAAAGAATAATGGATTCAAACCTGAAGATTGAAAGAATAATGGATACAAACCTGAAGGTTGAAAGAATAATGGATTCAAACCTGAAGATTGAAAGAATAATGGATACGAACCTGAAAGTTGAAAGAATAATGGATTCAAACCTGAAGATTGAAAGAATAATGGATACGAACCTGAAGGTTGAAAGAATAATGGATTCAAACCTGAAGATTGAAAGAATAATGGATTCAAACATGAAGGTTGAAAGAATAATGGATACAAACCTGAAGGTTGAAATAATAATGGATTCAAACCTGAAGATTGAAAGAATAATGAATTCAAACCTGAAGATTTAAAGTTTACTTGGTCTTTTTAATTTGTTTGTTTCTTTGTAATTAAGAACAAAGCTACACAATGGGCTATCTGTGCTCAGCCCGCCACGGGTATCGAAACCCGGATTATAGCGTTGTAAGGGGCGGTCTTTTTAATAAGGACCGGTTGTGATCTACTTGTTTGCGCATTCGGGATGTGAAGTCAAGGATTCGTGAGTCGTTGTCACACAATCATACTTTTAAGCCATGTGGGCGCTATAAGAGTGTCCCTCAAATCCCACTATTCAATCAAAGAAGAGTAGATGCACTTCGCTCGTTGTCCTCTTCCCAGTCTATTAGCTCAAAATTAGCGGCAGTTATGCGAAAATAGTTCTTTTTTAGTTTTGCACGAAACTGTGACACAAACAAACAAATATTTTCCAAGTTTCGAAAACTACATAAATATTCCCTTACTTCATACGAATGTCTTCAAACCGGTAGTGTGGCTGATCGTCCTCAGTCAGGAAGGTCACAATGTGGTCTTTTTAAAATTAAACAGTAAGTTGCTGTTGCTTGGAAATCCTCAGCAGTCCACACGCTTACTTCATCGACCACTTTGCGTTCCTTCAAAGCAAATATCTAATTCACCAAGAACTTGGGGATTGTGACCCAAATCGACGAGTTGAATTTTTTGAGAGGATTATGACACTGATTCAAAACGATGACAGGCTGACAGGACGTATTTACTTCTCCGATGAAGCGTTTTTTTTTTTTAATTGAGAAATGATCCAACATAACTAACAATATTGTAAGTCAGGAGGAGAGGCATGTTACGAAAACATGTCAAACACAACATTCTCGAAATGTAAAATGTTTGGGTTTGTTAGCAAGCTACCATATTGTCGGACAATGTGACTTTCCACGGTAACTCAGAAGGGCCGAATTATTTAAAGTTGTTTCTTGATGAAACTGGATCTTTTTTAGATTACATTTGTGCAGATTCTTAACGTAAAATATATTTCTAAAAGAGCAGCTCTCGTCATCATTACAGTTGGGAGATTCTTAATGATGTGTTCCCTAATCGATGAATTGGACGACAAGGGACACATGAATGATTTTCCACATTCTACTGATCTCACCCTGATTGACTTTGCCTTGTAAGTATTTATAAAATTCAAAGTCTACAGCACAATTTCAAACGAGATCGGAGAAGTAACAGTGAGAATAGATGAGAAATGCGCAAATATTACATAATATCAGTTAAGAAAGTCAGACGTTCTTTTTTTGCGTTTACCAGCTGCTATAAACTTGTAAGTTGAAAATATAGATTATATGTTAAAGCTTAAATAATGTTGTAAATTAAGTCCCAAATATACATAAAATATGGCAAAATATACTTCAAAGCTATCAAACAGGGTTTTAGGGGAAATCCATATTGTGTGTGAATTGTTTTAAACGCGGTATATTTAATTTCATTGACCTGGTGGATTAGAAAAAATAAATTATATACACAAAACACCTTTATTGAAGATAAATTTAAGAAAACATGAACCTATAATCATCATAGATTACAAAAATGTTTCTCATTATACTAAAAAAATCGATTTTTTTTACAAAAACTTTTATTTATCTAAAAATTACCTCAACTTTTCTTCAGTTTTTTGTTTTGCCCCCCAGTGGCACAGCGGTATGTCTGCGGACTTGCAACGCTAGAATCCGGATTTCGATACCCGTGGTGGGCAGAGCACAGATAGCCCATTTTGTAGCTTTGTGCTTAATTACAAACAAACAAACAGTTTATTTTCTAGAACCCCAATAATAATTAATAGCTTAAAAATGGTTCGATTAGTTACAGACTTCTCTGCTTTCTTTTCCTTGTCTTTCCGTCTAAGTTCTTTGCATCGTAGCATCACTTATGAAGGGCTCGCGTTTTCTTCTCCTTATATCTTTGTATCTAAATTATTGTTTGACAAAGTCTGTGTGTGTGTGTGTGTGGATCCGTGTGTGGCTACCAAACATACCGTTTACCACAAAACCTGCCATGTACCCTTAGCCTACGCCCCCCGTGAGCGACATAAGAAAGTCAGCGTTTGAATCGTACCCCATATATGACATCCAAAGTCTCCACTTCTTCCCCGTGCTTTGAAAGAGTACGTCAAATAGTTATCTAAATGAGACACTGTACGCGCTGTTGTTTGTCTTTGGTGACAAAAGCCTACTTTACATAAAATCAAAGCCAGCGTTTCAATTCCGATTGTTATACATTCAAATGATCAACTCATTGAGATTGTTTTTTAATGGAAGAAATTCTGGTGTGTATGAGGTTCATGAAGCTACTAAATGTTTTATATTAGTATTAACTTATAAAACGCGTTTCCCACAAATGTCGCTTGAATTGAAACCAGTCTATTGCTAATGCTTATATTAAACTTAAATGTGATTAGAAACAAATTCTATAGATAAGAAGATAAAGTGATATATACATTTACTACTTGGAATATTCTGTAAAATAAAACTTGTACACTCTTAAACCTTAGTTTGTACTTTATATCGCTCCTATTACTTTACATTTATCTCTTCAAGTTCTAATTCCGCTGTGTTTATTCAAATCCTACTCGAAAACTGTTTTCCTCTAATTATTGAATGATGTTGAAAAGAACAAGAAGTGATATCGGCCTTTGCAAAGCAAAGTTAGTGATGTTTAGGTTTGGTCAGATGTTTTCTAGGTGAAAGCTAAGATGGGTCTTTTTTCTTTTGTAACCAATCACGCTTCAATCCTTTCCATAGAAGACTTGTGATCGATAAAATCACCAAATCACCATTAGTCAAAAAGTTTCTTTAACGTGATACATTTCTTTCTATATTTAGCACTATAACCACGCCAAATAAATATTACAGCAAAGATTCGAAACAGGGAGTAGTAGGGACACCCAGAGGAGCACCATGCAAAGAATGGGAATGACTAACTATAGAATATGTAATACATTCTCGACCATAATTCGGAGAAAGGGATCAGGCTATCCATTTTTGCAGCAGGAGCTGTCAACTACCCTACATCTCTTTAATATCCTCTCATGTCTGACGCATCAATAAACCTTCACATTCTGCTACATACGAAAGGTACTTACCGTGAGTGAGCTTCACGCAGATGGTGTCTTTTTACATCAAAACTTTTATATATTTTTTTGCCAACACGTGTTTTACTTCTTTGAATTATAGTACTGTTTGAAAGAATTTTTCAACATAGAGGCGCCGATGGTATATGGTTCTAATAGGTTTATTCATGAAAACGTACTAAATTTAAACGTGTTATATTCTTTTCATTAACAACATTAACGCATTAATACGCTCACAGCCATATGGACTATTTTACATTAGTCCTCACGTTGACACAAACCTTCAAATAAACCTATCTTTCTTAAGCAGTCTTGTACTATGGTGAATTCGTTATGAGCCTCATCCCTCTAGCCCCCCAGTGGCACAGCGGCATGTCTTTGGACTTACAACGCTAGAATACGGGTTTCGATACCCGTGGTAGGCAGAGTACAGATAGCCCATTGTGTAGCTTTGTGATTAATTACAAACAAACAAACTCATCCCTCTAGTGTCATTAAATTGAACTCTTAGTTTCAGTAGACTTGTATTGACATTTTCTAATACCACAAGTTTCACACGAAAAAAAGAAGAATAAGAATTTATTTCAACTCAAAAGATGGGATGTAAACCTTATGAATTATAACTACAAGATAGGATGTAAACCTTATGAGTTATAACTACAAGATAGGATGTAAACCTTATGAGTTATAACTACAAGATAGGATGTAAAACTGATAAGTTAGGTGGTTTGTCTATTGTTAGTTTTGTTGTTGACCTTTATGTAACATTACAATAATGATTCTTGATTTTAAAATCTGTGTAGGACCAGCTTTATTTTCACTACCTGTTTTATTATTTTGTATAGAATTATGATATTTATTTCACCTTGGAACATTTTTTGTAGAAAGCCAATAAACGATATATATTATAAGTCATTATTTTCTATACGTTGATAACCTCCAGCTCAGCTTACGGTTAGACAAAAAACATCCGAATGCACATTTATAAACCTTTCTTTTACTCATGTTAACTCTATCGGAACACAAAGGTTGACACGTATATGTATATGATCGCACGCTGAAGAAGTTTGTCATGTTTTATATGCTACTTCTGTATCCCCCCATCCTCACCCCCTTGCTGTTAACCTTTCACTATTTTATTACACTTGTGCAGAAAACGACTTGTAGAAAATGGGAATTTGGCCTGAAGCAAGAAAAGGAAGAAACAAATCGAATGAATTGTAGTTTAAAAAGTCTCCGCCTGATAATCGTCATCGTCAATACAAGTTATATGCAATTCTACAAACTTCTTGTCTTCATAGTATATCAAAGTTAGGAATTCGTGGAATTTAATTTATGATATGATATTTCTTTCACTTCTATATTATCGAACCTATTTTGTTTAGTTTAAAAAAGAGAGGATTAATTTTTCAAACTAGTTAAAACAAATAGTTTAATTATCAAAATTAGTTATTGTTTTATGATTTATTTATTTCCACGGCTGATTTACTCGAATATTTGCTGAATAAATATTTAGAGCTCATTATTGTATTAGTTTCTGTTCGTAATAAAATATTAATTGGTATAACCAAATGATTTGAACGTGACGCTCACATATTTATTGAATAAAATGCTCCAAAACCAATGGTGCAAATAAACAAATTACTCATGATAAAGTAACGAATTTGAAAGTTTTATAACTAACTAAGTTTAAAACGCTGCGTTACAAATACTGCTCCATTCGTTATGAGTCTTTCATATACTCACTTTAGGGCACAATCAAATCCATTATGATGTTCTAGTTGTTTAGCTCAAAGCTAAACTATGGATAACCTGCGGGGAACTGAACTCCGGATTTCATTATTAAGTACCTAAAGTTTCCGCATGACCCACAGGAGGAACTAAAACATCCATTGTTAAACAACATACTAAACACAATAAGCAATGTACAAACATGTAAATTCTTTGCATATTTCTTTCTTTAACATATACACATCCTCTCAAACGATGACCGCGTTCACGGACATGAAAAATGTGTTGAAAAAAATTGTAAGGAGAACTGGGAGAAGCTAAGTAGAAGGTTCTCCATTATTATATGAATAAGATTCGATTGATAACTTGAAATGTGTCTTAAAACATTTTAATATGTCAAAACAGTGTCATAATTAAAGTTATTTTAACACCATTATACCTTTTTATTGAAAGCCTTTTAATTTTAACAAGTACTATTTGAGTTTTCGAGGAAATAATTATGAAACGTTTGATAAAAATATCTGTTATTCAGATTCGTATTTAACTGCATGCGTATTAAAGAAAAAAGTGTGATTCCACCCTCCTTGTGTGTAAAACATTGATATAGGAGCTACATCCAAAAATCGTAGATTTACATCCTTCATCAGGAATGGTAATTTTATACCTGCTTTAAAATTACAAACTAGTGATGCTTTTAATAAGTAATACTTCATAGAAATCTAAGCTTAATTGCAAATGTTTAAATTTTGAGTTTGTATTTTGTGTTATTGCAAAGCTACACAAAAGTGTATCTTCAATCTGTCCCTCACGGAAAATCGAACCACGGATTTTAGAGATGTAAGTCTGTAAACTGGGGAACTAGTATTTTGAATATTCATTGCTTCTTAAAAGTTATGTTCACAAAATTGTGTAGTAATTATACAACCATTTCAATGCAAATGACTGTTATTTTGTATAGCAGAGACGGCTGGTATGGATGTTAAAAACTTTAATTAAAATGTAGTACAAGAACAAAGTTTGGACCTTCTTAAGTCATCTTCAGGCTAACAAAGACTTTATTTTAATTAAAGTTTTTAATACCCATACCAGCCGCCTCTGCTATACATTTCTATAAATTATACACTTTAAAACAAAAGTGTAAATTAATAATAGCAATGATAACAGAAGATTTCCTTACTGGAACAATTCATGGAACGTAGACTAAAAACATCTTCTAAAAGTAATGAACCAGAGGTGACACATAAATTATACACTTTAAAACAAAAGTGTAAATTTATAAGTTGAAAATACTGATTTGTTCACACGCATAGTAAAATTATAAAATGTATACATTTTTAAGAGGCCACAGTTTGTACAAGCGTGATCTTATATGAAAATGTGTACATTTTGAGACATTATTTTCTAAATTCATTTTACCAATGAAAAGTAGGCTTGACCGTCACACTATAATGTAAATATCTATAGGTGTGAGTTTATAAATACAATGAAAGTTACATAACTGCCATGTGAAAATTTAAAAACAAAATAACAGTCAATTCATGATGACGAGAAACCCAGTTGAAGCGTGTCACCTCTGGTTCATTACTTTTAGAAGATGTTTTTAGTCTACGTTCCATAAATTGTTCCAGTAAGGAAATCTTCTGTTATCATTGCTATTATTAATTTACACTTTAGTAGATAATTGTAGAGAATTGATTCATAGAGATTGGTTTTTGCCTTCACGATTTTTTCGTTCTTTATTCTATCATTCATTGAAAGATATGCCCATTGATCAACGTCCAAAAATAGGTGACTGTTCTGCAAAACGTTGTTGCCTCGAGTAATTTATTTAATGGCGTTTTTCTGTTCCTAAACGTACTTATCAGAACGTATTACATGTTTTTGCTATGTTTGGATACAACAAGAACAGAAGATTTGAAACTAGCATCCATGTTGGAGCTTTCTACATATTTTAATGAGTTTATTTTTGCAGTTTTTTAACTTCTTGATACGAACAAACTGTAATTCACCCATATCTCAAGTATGAACTTGTAGATAAAAATGCACTGTACTCACAGTATTACATGTATCAACTTGTAGATACGAACATACTAGACACGTTGTTTTTACATGTATGAACTTGTTGCTACGAACACATTGTTTTCATCATTATTAATGTCTGAACGTTTTGATACAAATACAACACTGTAATCACATTATTACATATATGAACTTGTTTATACGAACACACTGTAATCCTCATTATTACATGTATGACTTTGTTAGTAAGACATACCGACTTGCTAAAAATCATTTCTAAATCAGTAATAGAAACATTGTAAAGTCTGTTTTCCAGAACTGGTATTATTAATCCAACGAAAACAACTAATCATAGTTATATACACAAGCAGAAATATCCACCCTCGGGGCAGGTATAACTGCTAGTTCCTGCCTAGTTATAAAAATATTACCCAGTTATGATTGGTAATGATTGGTGCGGTAGTTTCCGAGATCCGAGTTTTGGACGTGTACTTTGCAAGCTCCATTATAATAAGATATAAAGAAGTCACTATTCTTTGTTTCTTTGGCATTAATATTACTTCTGGCAGTGTTTGGCATATTATCTTTTCGGGCTAACAGTTAACATCAAAAAGACCGAAGTTCTCCATCAGCCATCACCTAACTTTCACTATGTAGAGCCAACTGGCGACAAGCTAAACGTCATTAACCAGTTCGCTTACCTCAGCAGTACAGTTGCTAACGGCAACAGCTTCAATGCAGAGCTTGACCACAAGATCCAAGCTTTCTATAATCATCACATTTTTTAAGGAAAAGAAATTGTCACGGAATTCATCAATACCATTATTAAGAACAAAAGCTTTATAAATATTTTCTATCTCGAATCTATACTGAAGGAAACGTTGATTTTGAAATCAAATTTTTTATCAAATACATAAATACCACACTTATCCACTAATTCCTCAAGCATTTCCTCTTTAGATAAGTATATATTATTATTATGTTTCTGAATTTTAATTGCTTTGTAACATCTAATATTATTCACTACACCTACTTTATAAAGACTTTGTCAAGTGACTTCATATACATTTAACGTCCCTATCTTATTCAAATATAATAGAAAATATAGCTCTTTTATTATTCTTTCCCACCACTCTCAGCTAAACTATGTCTGGGATAGACCCTCATTGCTTATGAAATATAATAACTCTTTATGTGACCATAAAAAAAATTGTTTTTATTGGACCCTATACATCTTTCGGAATTCAGGATCAAAACATGGCGCGTTGTTAATTCTCTAATCAGACATTAAAGCAAAGTGATTTGGGAAAAAAAAAGAAAACTAGATAAATACTCAGAATTTCTTATCAATTCCTTTCGAAAATAGACGTGATGAAAAAAAAAAAGATTATTCCACTACTTCTTTATATTTGCATTACTAGAATGAAATACAAGCAGGGACTAATAATATTTTTTTCTGTACTAATTGAGTTACAATGTATGTGATTAGTCTAAACTCCAATCTTTGTTTCTGATCCTTTTTTCCTGCTGCATTTTCTTCTTCTGAACGAAATTGTCAATCCTACCGGAGATACAATTTTGGTCCGTAGGCCTAACAAACGTTTAAAAGTGATGAAAACGTTGTACTGATCTCGCATGAACTACAATAGGAGAAGAAATACAAAATTTTGTTTAGTTTTTTTTGTTACTGACTACGAAAAAAAAATCTGGTTTGTCCAACGAAAATATTCCACGTCGAAGTTAAAGACGGACATTCGAATAAAGTAAGGTTCCAAAAAGATACTACAATCCAACAACGTATTGAACAGATTTTTGCTTTGTTCGAGATTATCAACTTTTACTATTGTAGCAAGTTACCTAAATATATGCGGACAACACTATTGGCTCAATACAGAGTTCCAGATTTTCCTATATATTATACATTCATAACTTTCACTCCTGTATATATATATATATATATATATACATTTTTGTCAACAAGAATAGGTATTGCAGTGTAAAACACATGTTGTCTGGGTGTAAAAGTTTATCAACCGATAAAAAAGGTTAATACTTTGTACACGTATATCATGCTCACATGCCGTATTCTAGTACGTGTATAATTTTTAAGATTTGGACATTTTAAATTCATTTTTGTACTGTGTAAATATATTTTGATATAGAACTTTATAAGTAGGGGATGTAAGCTCTTATCCTAAAACACTCAGAATTTTTAATTTTAAAGCTGATGCTTAAAAAAAAGATAATTATTATATTTTCTTCATAAATGAAGCCAATTCTTAGGTATGTCTGAAACAAGAAAACTTAATTAACTTATCGACTAATTAATCTTTTATAGCTCTATCCATAGCTAAATAAGAACATACAGTACTACTAACAGAATTAAAAAGAATACTTTTCTTTAGTCATAAGTAGTATCAACTATTTGAGTATCTTTTGTACATTTCTAAATTAATGACTCATACATATGTGCTATACGCCGTTACCATACACACAGATATATATATACTAAACGAATATCCATGCTTGAACAAGAGTAATGATAAAATCTACTAACAAATGAAAACAAGTTCAAGTTATTCTATTATACAATAAAAATTACAGCTCATACTGTAAATACAACATGCTATACGTACATATATCATTAAAAAAATTTATAATATGAAAAGTCGCTTCCCAAATAAAAGTTACACAAAAAATAGTGCACATAGTAACCCCTAGTTTTGAAAAATGATTAGAGAAGACAGCTAGTTATCAGCATCCACCACGAACTATTTGGCTTCGCTTGTCTTATTGATCCTCGAATAGTGGGAGCTGACTGTCACTTTTATAGGGCACCCACGGGCCTAAAATGTGAAATGTGTTTTCTTTCAACAACAAGACGCGAACTTTTAACCAATGGATTCATTATTCGGGAACTCGCAAAAATAAAATAAAAGTCTCCTTTAGAATATAGACAATTTAAAAATAAAACTGAAAGAAAAAGATTTATGGAACTTTGAGGGAAAATAAAATGTTTGAAAACACATTGCACTAAAGATAACGCATTTACAGTTAAAAGTTACTTATATTTCTATAGATTGGTACTGTTGAGATGGGAAATGACCATAAGATATCGTTTTATTGGTACTGTTGAAGTGGGAAATGACCATAAGATATCGTTTTATTGGTACTGTTGAGGTGGAAATGACCAATAAGATATCGTTTGATTGGTACTGTTGAGATGGGAAATATCCA